>NC_050478.2:550000-635815 GCF_012460135.2 Molothrus ater
TTGGGGACAGAGGGGACAGAAGCTGTCCCAGCCACGGCCTGGCTCCGCAGATCCCACCCTGTGGGCCCTGTTGGGGACAGAGGGGACAGAAGCTGTCCCAGCCAAGGCCTGGCTCCACAGATCCCACCCTGTGGGCCCTGTTTGGGGACAGAGGGGACAGAAGCTGTCCCAGCCAAGGCCTGGCTCCGCAGATGCCACCCCGCGGGTTCCCTGCGGTTCCTGGGAGCGGCCCCGGCCCTGACCCCGCCCCACCCCCAGATGACAAACAGGTGCTGCAGAACCTGAAGCGGATCCTGGCCAAGGTGCAGGAGATGCGGGACCAGCGGATGTCCCTGGAGCAGCAGCTGAGGGAGATGATCCAGAAGGACGACATCACCACCTCGCTGGTCACCACCGACCGCTCCGAGATGAAGGTGGGCCTGGGGACACCCCCGTGTCCCCCTCGGGGACCGCTCTGTCCCACAGCCCCGCCGACCCTCCCGTGTCCCTGCAGAAGCTCTTTGAGGAGCAGCTGAAGAAGTACGACCAGCTCAAGGTGTACCTGGAGCAGAACCTGGCTGCCCAGGAGAACGTGCTCAAGGCCCTGACCGACGCCAACGTCAAATACGCGGCCGTGCGCAAGGCCCTGGCCGAGGTGGAGCACAAGTGAGTGAGGGGGGGGTCTCAGTGCTCAGGAACAGCCCCCACCCCCCGGGACAGGTGTGGGGCCACCACCAGCTTCTCCTGTCCCGCCCCACTGCTGGGGCTGCGGTGGCTTTGTCCTGTCCTGATGCCCATCCCAGTGAGAACCAGAGGGTCCCACGGGTGCCTGGAGCTGGGTGCCCACCTTCACCCTGGCACTGCGTCCTGCTGAGCCCCTCTGTGCCCCTGTCCTAGGTGGAACACAACCGTGCAGACCCTGGTGGCCTCCTACGAGGCCTATGAGGACCTGATGAAGAAGTCCCAGGAGGGGAAGGATTTCTACACGGACCTGGAGGGGAAGGTGGCCAAGCTGCTGGAGCGGGCACGGGCTGCGTGCCAGGCCAGCGAGGCACACAGGCAGCAGCTGCTGGAGAGGTGGGTGGGCACAGAGACCCCCGGGGGGAGAAGGGCGCCGGGAGCTGTGGGTGGTGGTCTGGGGGCAGGGGGAGGGCGGCAGGTGCCTGTGGGCCAGTGGGGAGCAGCACCCATACTGAGCCCCCCGCCCTCCCAGGGAGCTGAAGAAGCAGCCGCCCCCCCGGCCCACGGCCCCCAAGCCCCCCCTGCAGAAGAAGCCGCTGGACGAGGCCGGGGGCCCCGAGGCCGCCGAGCTGGGCTCCCTGGTGCTGTCGGAGCTGCCGGAGGAGCTGCGGAGCCTCCCCCCGGAGCTGCTGCCCGGGCCCCTGGCCCAGCTGCCGCCGCCAGCGCTGGCCGCCCTGGCCGGGGGGCTGCGGCCCGCCGAGCCCTACCTGCTGCCGGGGGGGGTGGCCAGCGCCCCGCTGCCGCCCCTGGCCGCCACGCCGCCCTTCCCGGGGCACTACCGCCTGCCCGGGCCTCCCGCCGTGCCCGGGCCCTTCCCCGCCCCCGGGGGGGTCCCGGGGCAGCTCCTGCAGCCCTCGGCCCCGGCCGGGCCCGCCCCCGGCCCCGCCGCCCCTCAGCTCTTCCCGGCCGCGCCGCTGATCCGCGCCCCGGCTCAGCCGCCCTTCGGGGGGGGGCCCCACGTGCCGCCCCCGCGCTCGTCCCCCCAGCACGGGGCCCTGCCCGCCCCCGCCTACGGCCTGGGCCAGCCCGGCCCGGCCCCCGCCCCGCTCCGCCCGCCCGTGCCCGGGGCAGCGCCCGCGGGGGCCCAGCCGGGGCTGGGGGGCCACGAGCCCCCGGGCGCCCGCCCGGCCACCACCACGGTGGACAGCGTCCAGGCGCCCATCTCCAGCTGCTCCGTGCCCCCCCGCGGCCCCTTCCTGCCCCCTCAGCGCCCGGGGGGGGCCCCGGCGCCCTTCCCCTACACGGCGGGAGGGGTGCAGCCCTTCGGGGCGCCGGCCCCGGCCCCCTTCCCCCCGGCACAGCCCCCGCCCGCCTTCGCCCAGGGCCCCCAGCAGTTCCCGCCGGGGCCCTTCCTGCCCCCGGGCCGAGCCCAGGCCCCTCTGCCCTTCCAGCAGGCCCCCCGAGTGCCCCTGGCGCCCCCGGCCCAGTTCCCCCAGCAGCAGCAGCAGCGCTTCGCCGCTCCGGGGGTGCAGCTGCCCCCGCCTGCCCCGGCGCAGCCCCCGCTGCCCCCGCAGCTCTACCAGCTCCCCGGGCAGGAGCAGCTGCCCGCCGCGGGCCTGGCCCCGCACCCGGGGGCCGTGCCCTTCCCCAGGACCCCCGCCCCGAGCGGCCCCCCGGCCCTGGGGGGGCTCCAGCCGGTGCCGCCCGCCTCCCCCGCCCTGCCCTTCTGCCCCAGCCCGGCCCCCGCCGGCGCCCAGCTGCCCCCCGGCACCATGGCCCTGGGCCCGCCCGCGCCCGCTCCGCCCAGCCAGGCCCCTTCTCCCGGGCCGCTGCCGGGCTCCGTGGTGGTCCCGGGCCCGCTGGTCCCGTCCCCGGCGCCGTCCCCGTCCCCTGCCCTGCCCATGCAGCCCCCGGCGCCGCGGCCGCCTCCGGCGCTGCCCCCGCCGGGCCCCGCGGAGCCGCCGTTCCCGCGGCAGAGCCCCTGCCCCGCCGACCTGCTGTCGTCCAGCCCCGAGAGCCAGCCCGGCGGCTCGGCCGCGCCCGGGGGGCTGCTGCAGCCCACCAAGGCGGGGGCGCAGGAGGGGCAGCGGCCCCGGGCCGTGCAGCTCATCGAGGCCGACCCGTACGCGGAGCCCGAGCGCGTCCGGCGGCTGCTGGCGGAGCTGGAGCGGTTCCGCGGCCTGGCCGAGCGGCTGGAGCGGCCCGCGCCCGGCGGCGGCTCCGAGCTGGACGCGCTCTGGAAGGAATTGCAGGAGGCGCAGGAGCGCGACGCCCGGCAGCGCTCCATCGCCATCGCCCGCTGCTACTCCATGAAGAACCGGCACCAGGACATCATGCCCTACGACCGCAACCGCGTCGTGCTGCGCTCGGGCAAGGACGACTACATCAACGCCAGCCGCGTGGAGGACCTGTCCCCGTACTGCCCCGCCCTCATCGCCACCCAGGCCCCGCTGCTCGGCACCGCCGCCGACTTCTGGCTCATGATCTACGAGCAGAAGGTGTCCGTGGTCGTCATGCTCGTGTCCGAGCAGGAGCTGGACAAGGTGCGTTCTGTCCCGGGTGCGGGGTCCCGGGGATGGCACAGCCTGCCCGGTGCCCTGCGGGGCCCGAGGCTCCCCGGGCCGTGCTGACGGCCCCTCCCCCGGCAGAAGGTGCTCCGGTACTTCCCGTCGGAGCGGGGCCAGCCCGTGGCCCACGGCCCCCTGAGCGTGGTGCTCACCAGCCTGCGGGTGACCCCCACACACGTGGAGCGGATGCTGACGCTGCAGTACCGGGACCAGAGCCTCAAACGCACCGTGGCCCACCTCCAGTTCACCTCCTGGCCTGAGCTGTACGTGGTGGGGACAAAGGGAGGCTCGGGAGGCCCTGGGAGCCCTGATCTTCTGTGGGGGCAGCTCCGGGGTTGGTGAGGGTGTTTGGGCAGCCCTGGCCCGTCGGGGGCGCTGAGTGCAGAGCCCCCCCAGCGAGTGTGTGTTCCCCACCCCAGGGGCCTGCCCGACAGCAAGGGGAGCCTCCTGCGCTTCATCCAGGAGGTGCACGGCCATTACCTGCACCAGCGGCCGCTGCACACCCCGGTGGTGGTGCACTGCAGGTGAGCCGGGCCGGGGCAGAGAGAGAGGGGGCTCCCCCTCCTGTCCCGGGCCTGGCAGGGCTCGGGGTGTCTGTCACGGCTCGGGGGGGTCTGTCACGGCTCGGGGGGGGTGTCTGTCACGGCTCGGGGGTGTCTGTCACGGCTCGGGGGGGTCTGTCAGGGCTCGGGGTGTCTGTCACGGCTCAGGGGTGTCTCCGCAGCTCCGGCGTGGGCCGCACCGGCGCCTTTTGCCTGCTGTACGCCGCCGTGCAGGAGGTGGAGGCCGGGAACGGCATCCCGGACCTGGCGCAGCTGGTGCGGCGGATGCGGCAGCAGCGCAAGCACATGCTGCAGGAGAAGGTACTGCGGGGGGCTGCGGCCCCGGGGGCGTGGGGCCGCACCCCCGGGCCTCACCGTGTCCCCTCTCCTCTCCCCTGCAGCTGCACCTCAAGTTCTGCTTCGAGGCCGTGCTGCTGCACGCCGAGCAGGTGCTGCTGCGCCACGGCGTGGGCGGCCCCAGCCTGGCCAAGCCCCCCAGCAGCACCTCCCCCAAGGTGGGTGTGGGGGCGTGCCGGGCGGCCCTGGGGAGCTCTGCCGCTGCCGGGGCTGCTCACGGGGCCGCTCTCCCCCAGCTGTACTTCCAGCAGGACCCGCAGGACCTGGTGCTGGGGGGGGACGTGCCCATCAGCTCCATCCAGGCCACCATCGCCAAGCTCAGCATCAAACCGGGGGGGCCCGGCGCCGAGCCCGGGGAGGGCTGGGGGGCGGATCCCGGCCCCGCTCCGGACCCCGTGGAGCCCGAGGTGCCGCTGGCCATCCCTGACGGCCTCGTGGATGGCGTTGGTGCCCCCGAGCCCGAGCCCCCCGCCCCTCGGCCGCCCCTCCCCGAGGCATCGGGTGACACTGAGAGCAGCAACCACGTCGGGGGGGAGAGTCCCGAGGGGCCGCCAGAGCCCCCCGCTGCCCCCCCGGCCTCCTCCTCCTCCTCCCTGGAGCTCTTGGCCTCGCTGACGCCCGAGGCCTTCAGCCTGGACGCGTCCCTCAAGGGCAAGCAGCGCATGAACAAGCAGAACTTCCTGCAGGCACAGCCGGGCGAGGGGCTCCGGGCGCCCCGGCCCAGCGACGACCCCCTCAGCATGCTCGACCCCCTCTGGACCCTCAACAAGGCGTGAGGGGGGCGGGGGCCCCCCGGCCCCCAGCCCCACTTTGTTTGACTCCAGGTAGAACTGACTTTTTCAGCTCTTTGCTACTAAAATAAAGCGAGTTTATCTGCAGGGCCGGGCCCTGGTGCTGCCGGAGCGCGGGGGGGTCAGGGCTGGGCCAGGCTCGGGTTAGTTCCGTTTAATGGATGTTCTGCACACGTTATAAAACACGGTCGGTACAAAAAGCGTCCCCTGTACAGCACAAAGGTACAGCTGGGCGAAGGCCACCCGCGGGGGCTGGGCCGGGGTCCCGGGGGTCCCCCCCGCCCCAGGCCGGCGCCGCCTCTACAATCACCGGGGGTCGAGAACAGGCGTCATGGGCGCTTCGGGGCAGGGCGGGACGGGCCGGGAGCCCCGGGGCTGCAGCGGGGCCCGGCCCGTGCTCGGGGGAGCCCCGGGGGCTGCCCCGGCCCTGGCCCTGCACGTTGGTCCCGCTGTGCCCCGCTCGGGTCCCTCCCCAGCGCCTGCAGGGCGGGGCGAGAGCTGCGCCCGCTCCCAACCTGAGAAAAGCCTCCTCTGGCCCCGCAGCGGCAGGAGGAGGAGGAAGGGGAGGGGGAGGAAGGTGCTATTGCTGCAGACGGGGCGCAGGAGGGAGCCGGGCAGGGCAGCTGTGCCAGGGCACGGCAAGGGCAGCGCTGCCGGGGCTGCGCCCCCGCGCCCCCCGCCCCAATAAATAACTATTTACAGCGTATAAATAAATAGAGTGGGGGCAGCTGCGGGATCGGGCGGGCCCTGCCGCGCCCTAAGGCACGTGGGGGCCGAGCCCAGTCCCGGTCCCGGCCCTCTCCCGGCTGCCACCCGGGGCCGGGGCTGGCCGAGGGCTGCTCTGTGTCCCGGGCCGGGACAGCCACCGCTGGGTGTCCGGCCTGGGAGCCGCCACGCTGTCCCCGCTCTGCCCTGTCCCGCCCCGTGTCCCTCCGCACCATCGCGCTGCCGGGGGGTCCCGAGGCCGCTTGGAAGATTCCGGACCGGGGGGAACAGAGGGGAGGGCGGCGGCCCCACCCCGCTCGGTGACCGGAGCCGCTCCGGTGGCGCGGATGGAGGCACGGAGCCCGCGGCCCCGTCCCCTTTCCGGCACAGCCCCCAGCCCCGCCTCAGTCCCCTCCTCCTGCTCAGTCCAACTTCTCCAGCACCGAGGGCACGTAGACCAGGCTGAGCTCGCTGCCGAAGTTGCAGACGATGGCGGCGTTCTCCAGCACCAGGATCTGCCGCGCTGGCTGCGACTCGTTGCTCTTGCCCAGGTAGACGGTCTGGAGCAGGTCCCCGTAGCCGATGTCCCAGAAGGACACGCAGCCCTGGCCCCCCGTCACCAGCAGGTTGTCGGAGATGACGCCCAGGCTGGCGCCGCAGCCCAGCTCCTGCGGGACGGAGGTGAGAGCTGAGCTCCGGGGCTGGAGCGGGACGGAGGTGAGAGCTGAGCTCCGGGATTGGAGCAGGACAGAGGTGAGAGCTGAGCTCCGGGGCTGGAGCGGGACGGAGGTGAGAGCTGAGCTCCGGGGCTGGAGAGCTGAGCTCCGGGTTTGGAGCGGGACGGAGGTGAGAGCTGAGCTCCGAGGGCTGGAGTGGGACACAGGTGAGAGCTGAGCTCCGGGGCTGGAGCGGGACGGAGGTGAGAGCTGAGCTCTGGGGCTGGAGCGGGACAGAGGTGAGAGCTGAGCTCCGGGGCTGGAGAGCTGAGCTCCGAGGGCTGGAGTGGGACACAGGTGAGAGCTGAGCTCCGGGGCTGGAGCGGGACGGAGGTGAGAGCTGAGCTCCAGGGCTGGAGCGGGACGGAGGCGAGAGCTGAGCTCCGGGTTGGAGCGGGACGGAGGTGAGAGCTGAGCTCCGGGGCTGGAGCGGGACGGAGGTGAGAGCTGAGCTCCGGGTTTGGAGCGGGACGGAGGTGAGAGCTGAGCTCCGGGGTTGGAGCGGGACGGAGGTGAGAGCTGAGCTCCGGGGCTGGAGCGGGACAGAGGTGAGAGCTGAGCTCCCGGGTTGGAGTGGGACAGAGCCACACCCGGCCTGGCCAGAGCCCTTGCGTGGGACAGGGAGGCTGTTCCAAGTGTGCCCAGCTGGAACAGAGGCTCTGCAGCCTCCAAGCACAGCAAAGGTGTCTGCAGGGTCTGGAGCTGGCCTGGAAAAGCCAGGAGGACCCCTGAGGGTGTGAGGTGGAGCTGGGAAGGGGCTCAGCCTGGAAAAAAGGAGGCTCAGGGGGGCCCTTGTGGCTCTGCACAACTCCTGACAGGAGGGGACAGCCAGAGGAGTCGGGCTCTGCTCCAGGGAACAGGGACAGGAGCAGAGGGAACGGCCTCAGGCTGGGCCAGGGGAGACTCAGGGTGGACATCAGCAGGGATTTCCCCATGGAAAGGGTGATGAGACTTTGGAAGGAGCTGCCCAGGGTAGCAGAGCAGTCTCCTTTTCTGGAAAGATTTAAAATCCCTGTGGATGTGGCACCTGGGGACACAATCAGTGCTGGCCTTGGCAGCGCAGGGGGGTGGTCGGACTCCGTGCTCTCCGAGGGTTTTCCCACCCGAGCCATTCCCGGTTAACCCTCCCCAGGTCCCACCTGCTGGATGGAGTAGAGCTTGACGCCCGAGCTGCGGTCCCAGATGCTGATGACGTCGTCCAGGCCGCTGCTGATGACGCAGGAGGTGGTGCAGGTCAGCGAGGTGACGTCCCCGCGGTGCGCGAACATGTGGCTGACACGGCTGCCCGTCAGCACGTCCCACAGGCAGATGGCCCCGTCCTGGCCACCGCTGGCCAGCACCATGGTCTGCAGGACAGCGGGGCCACCTCAGTGCCGGGGCACACACAGTGCCCCCAATGCTCCCGCTGCAGGAGGGGAGTGAGCGGGGCTGCACCCTGCACTGCCAGCCCAGCGCTTCCATCCCTGTTCCTGTGCCTGAGCAGGCTGAGGGAACAGAGCCCAGGAACCCCAGGAGCCCCAGTGCAGAGGCACCTGAGGCCACCTCTGTGGGGTGGGAGAGCACCTGGGGGCACACGCTGCTGTAGGGAGCACACTGGGGACCCCCACTCCTCCTGGGGACTGGGGACAGAGCCCCCCTGGGGCCTCAGGCCCCATTTCAGGCCTGCTCAGCTTCACCTGGCAGTGCAGGGACAGAGATTCCCTGCTCCAGAAGGACAGAGAACAAGAGATCTCCAGGGAAAGACTGCTGAGCTCACAGTGAACTGGGGGAAAACTGGCTTGGCCACAGAGAGATGGAGGGAGCCAGGAGGGTGCCTCCAGCTGAGCCACTGGCTCAGGGATGGGAGCAGGGATGGGCTGAGGTGTGATCTCAGGTATCAGCTCAGGTGTGAGGGCAGGGGAGGGCTCAGGCCCAGCAGCTGCCCGTACCTGGTCGATGTACACGGCTGTGATGGCTCCCGAGTGGCCCTGCAGGGTGAACAGGCAGCACGAGTCCTCCAGCCGGAACACCTGGGGCAGGAGAGGCTCGAGTGAGGCTCTGGGGCCAGCTGGGCTCAGGGTGGGGCCACCTGAGCTCCCCATGGCACAACAGGTCCCACCTGGTCCCACTGCGGCACAGCCAGAGCCCACCTGCGGTGCCACGGGGTGCAGGGCAGGTCATGGCTGGTGGGCAGGGCCAGGGTGGTCACAGGGCAGTGACTGCACAGCTGAAGGGGAAGGGGAGAGGGGACACCCCAGGACCCGGGTCTGCCACTCAGGGAATGTCACAGCAATCTCATGGAATGCTCCAGGCTGGAGACGCAAGAGCTGGAAAGACCCTGGGGTGCTGGTGGATGTGACCAGCTGTGCCCAGGTGGGCAAGAGGCCAACGGCTCCTGGATTTTGTGTCAAAATAGTGTGGCCCCAAGATCAGGGCAGGGATTGTCCCCCTGTGCTGGCCCTGCTGAGGGGCCCCAAATCATGGGGGCTGCTTTGGGTCCCCACCCAACAGGAAGACCTGGAGGGGCTGGAGCGTGTCCAGGGAAGGGAATGGAGCTGGGAAGGGGCTGAAGCCCCAGGAGGGGCTGAGGGAGCTGGGAAGGGGCTGAGCCTGGATAAAAGGGGGCTCAGGGGGACCTTGTGGCTCTGCACAGCTCCTGCCAGGAGGGGACAGCCAGGGGGGTCGGGCTCTGCTCTGAGGAAACGGGGACAGGAGCAGAGGGAGGTTTAGGTTGGATATTGGGAAAACTCCTTTGTGGGAAAGGTGGTCAGGCATTGGAAGGGGCTGCCAGGGCAGTGGTGGATTCCCCATCCCTGAAGGGATTTTAAAGCCGTGTGGATGTGGCACTTGACGACACGGCTTTGTGGTGGCCTTGGCAGTTCTGGGGACTTGACAGCCTTGAAGAGCTTTCCCAACCTCAGTGATTCCATAATTCTTTGAAGTCACCCATTTCCCCAGCAGGAGGGTCCCACACTCAGCTCAGGGTGACAATCTGGGCTCTGTCCTTGGACTGCTCGGTGAACAGACCCATGTCGCTCCCAGCTCCCCCTCCTGGCCCCAGTGTCCCTGTGTCCCACTCACCCTCAGGGTGTGCTCCCAGCTCCCTGTCCCTGTGTCCCGTTCCCCTCAGGGTGTGCTCCCAGCTCCCCCTCCCTGTCCCTGTGTCCTTGCCCATCCATTCCTGTCCCGCTCCCCTCAGGGTGTGCTCCCAGCTCCCCATCCCTGTCCCGCTCCCCTCAGGGTGTGCTCCCAGCTCCCCATCCCTGTCCCTGTGTCCCTGCCCATCCATTCCTGTCCCACTCACCCTCAGGGTGTGCTCCCAGCTCCCCCTCCCTGTCCCTGTGTCCCGTTCCCCTCAGGGTGTGCTCCCAACTCCCCATCCCTGTCCCTGTGTCCCACTCACCCTCAGGGTGTGCTCCCGGCTCCCCATCCCTGTCCCTGTGTCCTTGCCCATCCATTCCTGTCCCGTTCCCCTCAGGGTGTGCTCCCAGCTCCCCATCCCTGTCCCCGTGTCCCGTTCCCCTCAGGGTGTGTTCCCAGCTCCCCATCCCTGTCCCGCTCCCCTCAGGGTGTGCTCCCAGCTCCCCATCCCTGTCCCCGTGTCCCGCTCACCCTCAGGGTGTGCTCCTGGCTCCCCATCCCTGTCCCTGTGTCCTTGCCCATCCATTCCTGTCCCGTTCCCCTCAGGGTGTGTTCCCAGCTCCCCATCCCTGTCCCTGTGTCCCGTTCCCCTCAGGGTGTGCTCCCAGCTCCCCATCCCTGTCCCTGTGTCCCGTTCCCCTCAGGGTGTGTTCCCAGCTCCCCATCCCTGTCCCGCTCCCCTCAGGGTGTGCTCCCAGCTCCCCCTCCCTGTCCCTGTGTCCTTGCCCATCCATTCCTGTCCCGCTCCCCTCAGGGTGTGTTCCCAGCTCCCCCTCCCTGTCCCCGTGTCCCGCTCACCCTCAGGGTGTGCTCCCAGCTCCCCATCCCTGTCCCCGTGTCCCGCTCACCCTCAGGGTGTGCTCCCAGCTCCCCATCCCTGTCCCCGTGTCCCGCTCACCCTCAGGGTGTGGTCCTGGCTGCCGGTGACGAGGCGGCCGGCGGCAGCGCGCAGGGCGGTGATGGGTTTGTGGTGCGCGCACGCCACGCTGTGTGTGAGGCGGCAGCGCAGCCCCGCGGCCCCGCGGCTCAGCTCCGGTGAGGGCGGCAGGCTGCTCCTGCCCGGGCCACCTGCGGGCAACACGGGGCCTCAGCCGGGCACGGGCACCTCGGCGTGGCACAGAGGGAGGGGGGGTCGGGGTGCTGGGCTTTGGGGAGTTGGGGCTGGGACTGCAGTGAACCCTCTGTGCTAAGAACAGCTGAGTGAGGGCCTCAGCAGGGTCACACAATTCCAGACTGGTTTGGGATGGAAGAGCCCTTAAAGCCCATCCAGTCCCACACCACCCTGCCAGGGCAGGGACACCTTCCACTGTCCCACTTTGCTCCTGGGATAGCCCCATCCAGCCTGGCCTTGGATACTTCCAGGGATGGAGCAGCCACAGCTTCTCCAGGAAATTCATTCCCGTCCCTCGCCACTCTCCAGGGGAGAATTTTCCCCCAGTATCCCATCTGAATCATCCCCTCTATTCTGCTCCCGAAGCAAAGGAACCCCCTGCTCTAACCAGCCACCCCCATGGGCCCCTCTGGGCTGTGCTGTGGTTGTGTCGAGGGCTCAGGCTGTTCCTGGGATTGGGAACAGAGAGAGAAAGGAGACAGAAGTGGAAGGAGCAAAGGGCAGCATGGGGATGGTGTCCATCACAGGGAGCTCTCTCAGCTCAGCACAGCTCTGGGTGCTTTTGGAGCAGTTACCACCAAAGCTGAAGGGGCTGTGAGGAAGACTCAGCTGCAGGGAGGGGAAGGCAGGAGCCCAGGGCATTGCACTGACATTCCAACACTGCTCACCTCGGAACTGCAGGTGGTTCAAGGATGTGTGTGTCTCCAGAGAGAAGAAATCCAAGGAGCCATTCAGCCGGGCAGCCACGATCCTGAGGGACAGATGTGGGGGCTGAGAGAGGCCCTTCCCTGAGCCCCAAACCTGGACACCCCTGGGCCAAGCACAGCCCACCCACCCCCGGGAGGAGGCTGCACAGAGCTGGGCCGGGACACTGGACACAGCTCTGAATGGACTGGACAATGGCAGTGCCTCTCAACAGCAGTGACCCAAAGGTGTCCCAGCCCTGAACATTCAGCCACTGACAACACTGAGGGATGAAGAAGTGGCTGCTGAAGCATTCCTGGAGCCAGGAAAGCTGGTGAGAGGTGGATTCTCAGAGGATTGGGCTGGGTGTGAGGTTGGATAGCAAGAAAAGGTGGTTGGGCACTGAATGGGCTCCCCTGAATGGTGACAGCTCCAACCCTGCCAAAGCTCAGGAGTGCTTGGACAAAGCTCTCAGGCACAGGGTGGGGTTGTTGGGGTGTCTTGGGCAGGGCCAGGGGTTGGACTCCATGATCCCTGGGGGCCCCTTCCAGCTCAGGATATTCCATGACACTGATTCCAGGGAAGAGACATCCCAGCCCAGCCTCTGCTGCTGGGAGCTGCCGTGGAGGTTGGGGCTGGGGATCTCCCAGCACCTGCACAAGGAGTCACCTGTTGTTGAGGAAGACGAGGGCGGTGATGCCGGATTGTCCTTCATCATTGCTGCTGCGGAGGGTCCCCTCGATGGCATCCCACACCTGGGGGAGGAGGGGTCACTGCGGTGACACTGGTCACAGGGGCACTGGACACAGGGGCTCTGGGATCCTGAACAGCTCTGTGTGCTCTGCCCCGGCCCCTGAGCTGGGTGAGCAGTCACAGCTCCCTGTGCTGTGCTGCCAGGCTGTGTGACCTCCTGCCTCCCATTACTGTGTCCCTGCTTCTTATCTCCACCCTCCTGTTACTGCATCCCTGCTCCTCGTTATTGCATCCCTGCTCCTCATCTCCACCCTCCTGTTACTGCATCCCTGCTCCTCGTTATTGCATCCCTGCTCCTCATCTCCACCCTCCTGTTACTGCATCCCTGCTCCTCGTTATTGCATCCTTGCTCCTCATCTCCACCCTCCTGTTACTGCATCCCTGCTCCTCATTATTGCATCCTTGCTTCTCATCTCCACCTCCCATTACTGCATCCCTGCTCCTCATTACTGCATCCCTGCTCCTCATCTCCATCCTTCCTGTTACTGTGTCCCCACTCATCTCCACCTCCCTGTTACTGTGTCCCTGCTCCTCATTTCCACCCTCGCATTACTGTGCCCCACTCATCTACGCCTCTGTTACTGTGTCCCCACTCATTTCCACCTTCCTGTTACTGTGTCCCTGTTCCTCACTCCACCTCCCTGTTACTGTGTCCCTGCTCCTCATTTCCACCCTCCCATTACTGTGCCCCACTCATCTACCCCTCTGTTACTGTGTCCCCACTCATTTCCACCTTCCTGTTACTGTGTCCCTGTTCCTCACTCCACCTCCCTGTTACTGTGTCCCTGCTCCTCATCTCCACCTTCCCCTCGGTGTCCCTGCTCATCTCCAGCTCCCATTACTGCGTCCCCGTTCCTCACCTCCAGCTTCCCATTGCTCCTGCCAGCCACGATGAGGTTGCCCTGCAGTTCCAGGCTCCAGATGGAGCTCTCCAGGTCCCCTCCCCAGGACGGAGGGGGTGAGGATTTGTCACACCCGGCGCAGGTCTCGTCCCCGCCGCAGCCGCCCTCGTCCCCTGTGCAGGCCGGGGCACGGCCGCCGCTCCCGCAGAGCCCGGCGGGGCCGAGCGGGGCCGGGAGCCCCGGGAAGGTCCCGTTCCTGCAGCCGGAGCCGCCGTGCTCCTCGTACACCTTCCCCACCAGGCTGCTGAAGTCGTAGCCCGAGTCCTTGCGGCGAGCGCCCACTGCCCGCAGCCGGGGCTCCGGCTCGGCCTTGGCGTGCTCCAGGAAGTTGGTGTCGATCAGGGAGGTGAGGTCGGGCTGGTCACAGAACAGGGGGGGCTGGGGGGGCCCCAGCAGCCGTTTCAGCTGGTGGCTGCTCTCAAAGGAGTCCTCCAGGCCGTTCTTGCCGTCCGGGCTGGGATCCCAGCCCTCCTGGTAGTCGAAGATGCCGCTGCTGTCCCTGCGCAGCCTGCGAGGAGGGACAAGGCTGAGCCCCTCGCTGCGGGCTGCCTCCTGGGAGCACCGTGGGGACACGGGGACATGGCCAGGGCCGCACCTGGGCTTGGGGATGACGGTGAGGCAGTCGCCCGTCTGCGCGTCCCACACGCGGATCTGCCCCACCAGGCAGCAGCTCACCAGCAGCATCCCGTCACTGGCCAGGCACTCGATGTCCTGCGAGGGGAAGGACAAGCACAGCTCAGGGGGCACCACCGAGGCCTCTGGGTCCTGAGCACAGCCTGGTGTGCCTGCAGAACTGCAGAGATGATGGACTTCACGTCAAAACTGGCTGGTTTAGGAAGTGAGGGACGGTCAGGACATGGATGTCCCTGGAAGGGTCCAATACCAGGTTGGATGGGGCCTGTGGAAGGTGTCCCTGCCATGGCAGGGGTGGCACTGGATGAGTTTCAAGGTCCCTTTCAACCCAAACCATTCTGGGATCCCAGGATCTCTGCCCAGAAACTTCAGTGTGCACTGCACTGCTGCAAACCCAACAGACTCCATCTGTCTTGCCTTCCCCTAAAAAATCCATCCCAGTTTGAAGGCAGGATCAGGAGCAGAGATAGAGCTTTGCTGGGAGACACAGCCCAGCACTGCAAACTCATCTGTCTGAATGCCCAAGAGCTTTGTTTCATCTCAGAAGAGGAAGAATCCCAGACTCATCCTGGTTGGAAAATCCCTCCCAGAGCACTGAGTCACACCTGTGACTGATCCTCCCCTTCTCACCCAGCCCAGAGCACCCAGTGCCACATCCAGAGCCCCAAGTGCCACAACCAGAGCACCGAGTGCCCCATCCAGCTGTCCCCTGGAACTCAGCAACGTGGAGCTGTCCCAGCAAAGCAGGGAACAGAAGCCAGAGGCGGTGATGGTGGGAACTGCAGCCAGCCAGCCCCAGGAGGAGACGAGAGCGTGCTGCAGGAATTTCATGCCCCAATAACCTTTCCTGAGGTGTTGACTGCTGAGCTGGACGTACCATGAGGTGTCCCCTGAGGACCAGGGGCACGATCTCTGTCTCAGGGGGTGAGTAGCCGTAGTCATCACAGGGCAGGTCCCCGCGGCGGCGCCGGCCCGGCCCGTTCTGTCCGTAGTTCTTGGGGCACAGCACCCGGTAGAGGCAGAACAGCAGCAGCACCAGCAGGATGCCCGATGCCAGGCCCAGAGCAGCCACCCTGGGGGACACACAGAGACAAGAAGGTAAGGAAATAAACTCCAATTTCTAGTCCACACATAGATTTGGGAAGTCTTGTGCCGGGATTACTCATGTGCTGGTCTGAGTTTCTCAGCTGAGAAAGCTTTTCAGCAAATTACAGAGATTTGTTGGAAATTAAGGGGGGTTTAATGGGAAAATGACAATTTCCACAAGATTTTGAGGCTTTTCAGTAAGGAAAGTAATGAGCAACTAAGATCAAAGAAAACACCAGCTGGGGATGGGATAACAGAGTGTGTTCAGCACGTGCAGATTCAGGCAGGGGTTGTGAGCTGTCCTCTCCACAGAGAGGGAAGCTCCTTGCACCAGAGTTTGATCTGACCCCCAATAAATCATTATCAAATTATATCCAGGTGGTGGCTGCCCCTGGATCCCTGGAAGCGTCCAAGGCCAGGTTGGACAGGGCTTGGAGCACCCTGGGATGGTGGAAGGTGTCCCTGCCCTGGCACAGAGTGGGACTGGATTAGTTTTAAGGTCCCTTCCAACCCAGACCATTCTGGGCTTCTATGAAATCACATTTAAACCCCCAAATTGGCCTTCTGTCCTGGTCACCCGTACTGCAGCAGGAGCCCTGAGGGCCTCCATGCACAGCCTGCCCTCAGTGATGGCAAAGTGCCAGGATGCATCAATTTCCCTTTGCACTGGAGCATCCCCAGCACCCCGAGCTGCTGCTTTGCACTGGAGCATCCCCAGCTTTGGCACGGCAGCTTCAGGAGCTTTCTCTTCTCCCAGCAGGGAGAGGAGCCCTGCGGAACCAGCCCTGAAGGACCAGCCTGAAGCAGCCCCGTTGCCCCTGGGGCCGAGGCAGGCTGTGACAGACACTGTACTTGTAGAGGGTGACGTCCTGGTGGCCGCGGGGCTGCGAGCCGCGCTCCGGCCGCGGGGCCGTGTCCAGGAAGGGCTGGGAGCGCCGGGCCTCCTGCGGGTGCCGCATCTCCAGCGCCTCCTGGGGGTGCAGGTACAGCGTCACGGGGATGGCCGGCAGGATGCTGATGTACCTGAGGGGACAGGGACAACGGCTCAGGAGGGGCACGAGGGGACAGGCAGCCACGGCAGGAGTCAGGGTGCTTTCAGTGTGTGACTGCAGGCGCTCGGAACTACAGATCTCCTGGGAAATATTCTCCTCTAAAGCTATTCCCCGGGTTTTAACCCTTCAAAGAGCCAACAGAAATGAAGTCCTGAGGAGATCAAGTGGATCCCATGAATTTAAGCCTGGTTTCCTGTGTGCTGCAGGCTGGGAAGTCTCACCAAGAAGCTCCTTCAGCTCAGCTGTCTCTTCCTCACATGTACAATTTCCATCCCTTACAGATGGTTGTATCAGACAATTGTGGAATTACTGAGGTTGCAAAAGCCCTCTGACACCATCAGGCCTGACTGCTCCCCCAGCACTGCCAAGGCCACCACTAACCCATGTCCCCAAACCCCACATCCACAGGGTTTTTAAATCCCTCCAGGGATGGGAACTCCACTACTGCCCTGGGCAGCCGTGCCAGGGCCACAGAACCCTTTTGGGGAAGGACTCTTCCCAATATCCACCCTGACCCTCCCCTGGAAACCCCTGAGGCTGTTCCCTCTCCTCCTGTTCCCTGGGAGCAGAGCCCAACCTCCCTGGCTGTCCCCTCCTGTCAGGGACTTGTGCAGAGCCACAAGGGCCCCCCTGAGCCTCCTTTTCTTGTTTTACACATTTTAAAACTTCAGTTCCAGGATGAAGGAAGACAGAAGACACCACACACATAAACCACCCAGGAGCAGAGTGGAACCACCCTGATTCCCAGAGGAACAGCCCTGGAGGGTTTGTGAGCTCTGCCCACCCCAGGGGCCCTGCTCAGCAGCCCCTCCCACACACACCTGGAATGAGGTTATGTGAGTTGGGAGCACCAAGGACAGAAGCAAGGCAAACCCTTGGGGTCAGCTCCCAGATCCCCGTGCCAGTGGCACTCCATGCCAGCCCACTTCACTTGCCTCTTGGCCAGGGTGATGTTGTAGTAGCTGAAGAGGGCAGGCCAGTGCCTGAAGGAAAGCTTCCTCCAGATCTCCTCATCCTCTGCTCCCCAGGTAACCTGTGCTTCTGTCCCCAGCTCCAGCTGCCCGTTCCCCCTGCCCTCGGGGCCCCAGGGCTGCTGCTCCGGCTCCAGCCGCGCCTTCTGCTCCGTCCGGTTCTCCGACAGCTGCGCGGGCTCCGAGGGGAACACGGACAGGTCCAGCTTGGGGTCCCCAGCGGGCAGGACCCCGCCGGGAACGGGCATGGCAGGCAGGCCTGTGTCCCCCAGGGGACTCTGCTCGGTGACCTGGGACGTGAGGTAGGTGCGGAGCCCGGCGGGATCCGTGTACAGCAGGATTCCAATCCAGATCACTGTGCCGGCCTGAGCAGGGAGAGAGACACAGCGCCCTCAGTGTCACTGCACTGTCCCCTGCCTGAGCAGGGACACAGCGCCCTCAGTGCCACTGCATTGTCCCCTGCCTGAGCAGGGAGAGAGACAGCGCCCTCAGTGCCACTGCCCTGCCCCCTGCCTGAGCAGGGAGAGAGACAGCGCCCTCAGTGTCACTGCACTGTCCCCTGCCTGAGCAGGGAGAGAGACAGCGCCCTCAGTGTCACTGCATTGTCCCCTGCCTGAGCAGGGAGAGACAGCGCCCTCAGTGCCACTGCCTGTCCCCTGCCTGAGCAGGGACACAGCGCCCTCAGTGCCACTGCCTGTCCCCTGCCTGAGCAGGGACACAGCGCCCTCAGTGTCACTGCCTGTCCCCTGCCTGAGCAGGGTGACACAGCGCCCTCAGTGCCACTGCATTGTCCCCTGCCTGAGCAGGGACACAGCGCCCTCAGTGCCACTGCCTGTCCCCTGCCTGAGCAGGGTGACACAGCGCCCTCAGTGTCACTGCCTGTCCCCTGCCTGAGCAGGGAGACACACAGCGCCCTCAGTGCCACTGCCTGTCCCCTGCCTGAGCAGGGACACAGCGCCCTCAGTGCCACTGCATTGTCCCCTGCCTGAGCAGGGAGACACACAGCGCCCTCAGTGCCACTGCCTGTCCCCTGTCTGAGCAGGGAGAGAGACAGCGCCCTCAGTGCCACTGCCTGTCCCCTGCCTGAGCAGGGTGACACACAGCGCCCTCAGTGTCACTGCCTGTCCCCTGCCTGAGCAGGGACACAGCGCCCTCAGTGTCACTGCCTGTCCCCTGCCTGAGCAGGGACACAGCGCCCTCAGTGCCACTGCCCTGTCCCCTGCCTGAGCAGGGAGAGAGACAGCGCCCTCAGTGTCACTGCCTGTCCCCTGCCTGAGCAGGGACACAGCGCCCTCAGTGCCACTGCATTGTCCCCTGCCTGAGCAGGGACACAGCGCCCTCAGTGCCACTGCCCTGTCCCCTGCCTGAGCAGGGACACAGCGCCCTCAGTGCCACTGCCTGTCCCCTGCCTGAGCAGGGAGAGAGACAGCGCCCTCAGTGCCACTGCCCTGTCCCCTGCCTGAGCAGGGAGAGAGACAGCGCCCTCAGTGCCACTGCATTGTCCCCTGCCTGAGCAGGGTGACACACAGCGCCCTCAGTGCCACTGCCCTGTCCCCTGCCTGAGCAGGGACACAGCGCCCTCAGTGCCACTGCCTGTCCCCTGTCTGAGCAGGGTGACACACAGCGCCCTCAGTGCCACTGCATTGTCCCCTGCCTGAGCAGGGACACAGCGCCCTCAGTGTCACTGCATTGTCCCCTGCCTGAGCAGGGACACAGCGCCCTCAGTGTCACTGCCTGTCCCCTGCCTGAGCAGGGTGACACAGCGCCCTCAGTGCCACTGCATTGTCCCCTGCCTGAGCAGGGTGACACAGTGCCCTCAGTGCCACTGCATTGTCCCCTGCCTGAGCAGGGACACAGCGCCCTCAGTGTCACTGCCTGTCCCCTGCCTGAGCAGGGTGACACAGCGCCCTCAGTGTCACTGCCCTGTCCCCTGCCTGAGCAGGGTGACACACAGCGCCCTCAGTGCCACTGCCTGTCCCCTGCCTGAGCAGGGTGACACAGCGCCCTCAGTGCCACTGCATTGTCCCCTGCCTGAGCAGGGTGACACAGTGCCCTCAGTGCCACTGCATTGTCCCCTGCCTGAGCAGGGACACAGCGCCCTCAGTGTCACTGCCTGTCCCCTGCCTGAGCAGGGTGACACAGCGCCCTCAGTGTCACTGCCCTGTCCCCTGCCTGAGCAGGGTGACACACAGCGCCCTCAGTGCCACTGCCTGTCCCCTGCCTGAGCAGGGTGACACAGTGCCCTCAGTGTCACTGCCTGTCCCCTGCCTGAGCAGAGACACAGCTCCCTCAGTGCCACCTCCCTGTCCCCCTGCCCTTTGGTGCCACCTCCCTGTCCCCTGCCCGAGCTGACCCACGGCACCCCAACCCACAGGTAGCCCTCATTTCCTGCAGCCTCACTCCCAGCATGGTTTCTTGGGGACAGGGAGGTGGCACAGGGGGGACGTTTGGAGCACTGCCCAGCACACCCAGAACCTGGGCAGCACTTTTCCATGACCCACGTGATGCTCAGAGCCCACCTTCTCTCCCCAGACACACAGCAGGAAGGGGCTCCGTGCTGGCAGCTGGACCAGCCAGTCTGGCACCTCCAGGCAGGGCTGGAAAGGCTCAGTTTGGGTTTTTGGCTCCACACTCCTGCAGGACCCACTGCTCTGGGACCATGTGGGGACTGAACTTCTGGATCCCATGGCAAGCAGGACATGGAGCTGTGTCAGGCCTGGTGGGAGTGGGTGGCTGGCAGGGTGGGCAGGGCTGCCAGCTTGGCAGAGCTGGGTGCCCAGTGGGGTGGGCAGGGCTGCAGCCTGGCTGTTGTGGGTGCCATCTTGGTGGTCTGGGTGCCACCCTGGTTCTCTGGGTGCCAGCCCAGCTATCTGGGTGTCATCCTGGCGGTCTGGGTGCCCAGTGGGGCAGACAGGGGTGCCAGCCCAGTGGTCTGGGTGCCCCTCTGGCTATTTGGTTGCCACCCTGGCTCTCTGGGTGCCAGCCCAGCTCTCTGTGTGCCCCCCTGGCAGTCTGGGTGCCATCCCAACCATCTGTGTGCCCCCCTGGCAGTGTGTGTGCCCCCACGTACCATGATGAGGCGCTGTGCCAGGCGGGTGCGGGCGAAGAAGTAGATGACGCGCAGGCGCTTGGGCAGGCGCAGGTTGCGCAGCGAGGACGGCTGCAGGGTGATGGTGTGTGGGGTGATGGGGTGTGGGGTGATGGGGTGGGGGCTGTGTGGGGTGATGCTGTGTGGGGCCATGGTGTGTGGGGTGTGTGGCACCGCCGGGCGCAGCGGCCGCGCACGGCACGGGGGCCTCGCCGGGCACGACTCGGGGGGCAAACGCTTGTTCAGGTCAGCCAGCTGCAACAGACACAGAAAGGACAGGGGTGAGGGGCTGCTCCAGGGCAAAGGGGACCCTGGAGAGCTGGGAGAGACCCCTGGGCAGGGATTGTCCCCCCAGGGTCAGGGGGTGACTCCTTGGTGTCTCCTCCCAGCCCATTTACCCCAACCAGCACATTTCCAGACCCAGGGAATCACAGAATGGTTGGGTGGGAAGGGACCCTAAAGCCCATCCAGTGCCACCCCTGCCATGGCAGGGACACCCCCACTGTCCCAGGCTGCTCCAAGCCCTGTCCAGCCTGGCCCTGGGCACTGCCAGGGATCCAGGGGCAGCCCCAGCTGCTCTGGGCACCCTGTGCCAGGGCCTACCCACCCTCCCTCACCAAGTTCTTCCTAATGTCCAATGTAAACCTTCTCTGTCAGTTTGAAGACATTCCCCCTTAACCTGTCCAACATCTCTCCCAGTCTTTCTTCTGGTTCCTTTCAGGTCCTGGAAGGCCACAAGTAGGTCTCTAAGCTTTCCTTCCCCAGGCTGTGTAATCCTGATTCTCTCAGCCTTTCCTCACAGCAGAGCTGCTCCATCCCTCTAATCCACTCAATGCCCCCTCTGGATTTGCTCCCACAGCTCCATGTCCTTCCTAAGAGTGTCTTTTCCCTCAAGTGCTCTGTTCCCAATCCCTGTGTGAGTAACCAAGCAAGTACAGAACCAGGACTGTAACAGCTCAGGATGAAACAGCCTCAAGCTGACATGGGGAAGTTTAGGTTAAATTTAGGAATAATTTCTTCCTGGAATGGGCTGCCCAGCCCTGGCCCAGCTGTCCAGAACAGGGGTGGAGTCCCCATCCCTGGGGGGATTTAACAGCCATGAGGATGTGGGACTCGGGGACAGGGACAGTGGTGGTGCTGGGGAGTGCTGAAAGGCCTTTCTGAGCTCAGTGAGTTTATGATCTGTCCTTTTCCCCTTTCAGGGGTGGGATGCTGGGGCTGTGCCCTCCTCCTGCCCCAGGCTGTGCCCCCCTCCTGTCCCAGGCTGTGACCCCCATTCCTGTCCCAGGCTGTGCCCCCTCCTGTCCCAGGCTGTGCCCCCTCCTGTCCCAGGCTGTGCCCTCCTCCTGTCCCAGGCTGTGCCCCCCCATTCCTGTCCCAGGCTGTGCCCTCCTCCTGTCCCAGGCTGTGCCCCCTCCTGTCCCAGGCTGTGCCCCCTCCTGTCCCAGGCTGTGCCCCCCCATTCCTGTCCCAGGCTGTGCCCTCCTCCTGTTCCAGGCTGTGCCCCCCCATTCCTGTCCCAGGCTGTGCCCCCCCATTCCTGTCCCAGGCTGTGCCCCCCTCCTGTCCCAGGCTGTGCCCCCCCATTCCTGTCCCAGGCTGTGCCCCCCCACTCCTGCCCCAGGCTGTGCCCCCCTCCTGTCCCAGGCTGTGCCCCCCTCCTCTCCCAGGCTGTGCCCCCCCATTCCTGTCCCAGGCTGTGCCCCCCTCCTGCCCCAGGCTGCGCCCCCTCCTCCTGTCCCAGGCTGTGCCCCCTCCTGTCCCAGGCTGTGCCCCCCTCCTGTTCCAGGCTGTGCCCTCCTCCTGTCCCAGGCTGTGCCCTCCTCCTCCTGTCCCAGGCTGTGCCCCCCTCCTGTTCCAGGCTGTGCCCCCCCATTCCTGTCCCAGGCTGTGCCCCCTCCTGCCCCAGGCTGTGCCCCCCCATTCCTGTCCCAGGCTGTGCCCCCCCATTCCTGCCCCAGGCTGTGCCCCCCATTCCTGTCCCAGGCTGTGCCCCCTCCTCTCCCAGGCTGTGCCCCCCATTCCTGTCCCAGGCTGTGCCCCCCCCCTCCTGCCCCAGGCTGTGCCCCCCCATTCCTCTCCCAGGCTGTGCCCCCCCATTCCTGTCCCAGGCTGTGCCCCCCCCCTCCTGCCCCAGGCTGTGCCCCCCCATTCCTCTCCCAGGCTGTGCCCCCCCATTCCTGTCCCAGGCTGTGCCCCCCTCCTGTCCCAGGCTGTGCCCCCCCATTCCTGTCCCGGGCTGTGCCCCCCTCCTGCCCCAGGCTGTGCCCCCCCCCTCCTGCCCCAGGCTGTGCCCCCCCATTCCTCTCCCAGGCTGTGCCCCCCCCTCCTGTCCCAGGCTGTGCCCCCCATTCCTGTCCCAGGCTGTGCCCTCTCCTGTCCCAGGCTGTGCCCCCCATTCCTGCCCCGGGCTGTGCCCCCCTCCTGCCCCAGGCCGTGCCCCTTGCCCACCTCCATGCGGCGGATGTCGATGGACAGCACGGTGGTGAAGAAGAACATCTGCAGGAAGAAGTCTGACACCAGCCCCACCACGGCAAAGAGGCAGAACTCCTGTGGGTGAGACAGGCATGAGCTCCCCCTGCACCTCAGGAGGGGGGAAGCCAGCAGTGCTTCACTGAGAACCCTGGGATCCACCTCTTGTGCTGGCTCAGAGCTCAGGGCTGGGGGTGTCCGTGTGAGAACCCAAGGTATTTATCTAATTCACATTCTTTGCTCTTTTTGGCCACAATCCGTCTCTGCTCACAGGAACAAGGGACAGGATGAGAGGAAAGGGCTTCAGTTGTGCCAGGGGAGATGTAATTAGAAATTAGGGAAAATGTCTTCCCCAAAAGGGGCTGTTAGGCATTGGAACTGCCCAGGGCAGGGGTGCGGTCCCCGTGCCTGGAGGGATTTTACAGCGGTGTGGCTGTGGCACTGGGGGACATGGGTGAGTGGTGGCCTTGGCAGTGCTGGGAACAGTTGGATTTGATGGTGTCCAAGGCTTTTCCAGCCCAGCCAACTCCCTGACTGTGTGAGCCTGCTGCCAGTGCCTCCCTGCAGTGCTCAGGCTCTGTCCTGGCAGCCCCTCTCACCTGGATGGCCGGGACCAGGGTGAAGTACCCGATGAGGATGATCCCCAGCTCCGTGGCCATGTTCTTCATGATGGACCAGCTCTCATTGCTCAGGCCTGGGGAAGGGCAGGGACAGGTCAGGGGAGCCTCTTCACTGTGCCAGACATGAACACAGCCAAAGGAGCAGCACTTCCCCTCTTTAAAGCCAGGAATTTACAGGGAACAGGCCCAAAAGGCCCTTCCAGGCTAAAACTCCTGAGTGCAAAGGCCCACTGGAGTTCTGAGTCCTGTTTCCCATCTAGGATTCAAACCACTTGTATTTTTAAAACTAAAATCAGCATCGCTCTAGAATCTCTTCTCCCTGATGTTCAGAAACAGCTTTGAAGACTGCAAATCCCATTTATCCATGGTTTGAGCACACTCAAATCCTTCCACAGGCACAGAGCATTCATAGAATGGAAAAGATAATTTTATCACACATTCAGGTGAATTTTGTAGGACCTTTGTTCTGCACTTCTGATATCTGTGACCTGAGGACAGTGCTCAGTATCCACACCAGGAAATCTAGCTCTCCCCTACCAATATTTTTTGTATTTATTTAGCCTGTTTCAGTCAACAATCCCAAAAAGCAGTGCCCACAACAGCAGCATTATGTTTCTGGAATTCACTACAAAAGGCTGTACAAGTCACTTGTTTACTTCCCAGACCTGAGTGAGACCATTCCCAGCCCCTGGCTCTCCCACTTTTCCCTCTCCCAGCCCCTGGCTCTCCCACTTTTCCCTCTCCCAGCCCCAGGGCAGGACCCCACCTTGGGCAATGCGCAGTTTCACCTCCAGGTCCACGGGCGTGGACACGACAGACTTGGTGAGCACCAGCACGTTCTCCAGGCCGATCACCACCACCAGGTATGGGAATATCTCTCTGGGGAAACAGAGGCACAGCTGAGGAGGGGTTCAGCAGCAAGGGCCAGACAAGCCAGGGCACGTTCTGTCCAGCTCTGTTAGTAACTATTCCAATACAACGGCGACTGTGCCCAGCAGCATGTCCAGCCCCACAGGAGCTGGTTCCAGCACGCTGAATTGATTCCCCAGGTGTTCCCCAGGTGTGCCCCAGGCAGGGCTGGCACGTACCCGCCGTTGAGCGTGGGTGTGAGGCCAAACAGGGTGCAGAGCCCCACGGACATGAGCAGGGAGCTGAGCACTGTCACCACTGCTGCCAGAGCCAGGCCCCACTTGGACTTCACCATGTCGATCTTGCCTGCAAAACAGCCCAGCCAGGTCAGCAGGGACAGCACACGGCAAGGACACACAGACGGGGACAGATGGACACACAAATGGGGACAGCACGCTTGTCCTGGCCGGCCCCAGCAGGTCACAGGACACCCCAGCCCAGAGGGAAGGTACTGCAGTGTCTGAGATGAAATTAAAGTACTGCAGTGTCTGAAATGCAGGTACTGCAGTGTCTGAAATGTAGAAATTTTAAAATTTGACACATTTTTGGTTTTTTTGGATCAGAATGAAGAAGCCAAAAGGTGATTTTTTAACAGAAGTAATATTTTGAGAAAAACTTGCTTCAGAGAAGGCAGAATCCATGTTTTCTGTCATTTATATGCCAGCAATCTAGATGTGCCCAGCTAGCTTGGGGAACTGGGAACGTGGCTGTTTTCTGGGCAGAGATCCAGAAAAAGTCTGAAATGCAGCTCCCACAGGACAAGGGGGGACAGGGGACAATGCTGCTTCACAGCTCACACCAGTTCCAGCACTGCAGAACCAAACTGAAATGTGGCCAGAGAGGCCTAAACCCACCAGCTCAGAACATGTGTCTGATAATGGATGAAACAAACTGGGAAAAAAGGCATTGCTGTGGCATCTAAGGGTGCCCAAGACAAAAAATACCTGGGAAGGTATCAAAGAATCATGGAATAGTTTGGGTTGGAAGAGACTTTAAAGAAGTCTATCCAGGCCTTGGACACTTCCAGGGATGGGGAAACACCTCCAGCTGGGAGGTGGATCACAAGGAATAACAGCACCCCGGCTGAAAGGGGCAAATGAGCAGGAATCAGGCAAAGAGTTTTAACCCTCTCCACGACAGCTCAGGGCAGAACTCCACCACCACCTCTCCTGCTGAAACAGGTGATGTTATACAGGTATCACCTGCACCCTGAGCCCGCACCCAGGTGCCCCCAAACCTACGTGTGGAGAAGTAGATGTAGGCGAAGAGGATGATGTAGGTGGTGACGAGCGGGATGAGCTCGGCGATGCCGATCTCCTCCTTGAAGTGCACGTGCACCACGCTCTCCTCCCGCAGGCTGCAGTTGGGGCTGGGGTGCAGCAGCTTCAGCCGCGAGCGCAGGCTGCTCAGGAACCTGGGGACAGCAGTGCTGTGCTGTGATCTCAGGGTTTACCCCAGAAACCCGGGTCCCTCCCCTGATGATCCCTCCCAGGCGTGTCAGTCACCTCTCCTTCCCCTCCCAGCACTGTCTGTCAGTCCTGCAATTCCAGAAGGGATTGGCAGATCCAAAGGATGCCCTCTACCCCTGGGGGGCATTGGGCCATCCAGGTGTCCTTTGTCCCTTTGTCCCTCCCCTCCTGTCCCTGCTTGGTGCCTCCCTGCCCCTTCCCTGCCCCTCTCCCCGGGGTTAAAGGAGCAGCAACCACGGGCTCAGGGAGTTCTGTTGGAGCTGGTGCTGCATTCAGAGGCCTGAGGGCCAGAATAAAGCTCTGGATCCAAAGCCTCCATCAGAACCGACTCCTTTCCTTCACCATCCCTTAAAGCTTCTCTGCCAGAGGGAAACCTGACATCCTCACATCCACTCAATCCATGCCAGTTTGGCCAACACTGCCACAGTGTTTCCAGCAGTGCTTACTGGAAAGCCAAGCAGCCTGTGCACAAGGAACTGGGTCAAACCAGAGCCACAGGGCCATGGATGCCACAGGAACTCCCCCTGGCAGCTCTGCATGCTACAGACCCTGCTTGTGAAGGGCAGCTGAGAACTGAGGGTATTTTATTTCCGTAAAACACAGCAAGTTTTCTCCCAGAAAAGCACCTTCAGAGATGTGAGACACTCTAAGCCAGAAGGAAGCGGAGGGCAGAGGAACCATCAGGGAGGGGGAAGCAGCAGAGCTCGGTGGCAGAGCAGGCCTCACCTGGAGTCGTAGCGCTGCAGCCCCAGGGTGACGGTGTAGGACACCACGCGGCGCCGGTTGGACAGGCTGACCCCGCTGTACCTGCCAGGCAGCCCGAAGAGCAGGTCTGCAGGGACAGGGGGACACAGGGACACAGCTCACACACAGCACAGGGGGGCACAGCTGTCCCCTGCCAGCAGCCCCAGCGGGAATGGCTGCTCTCATCCTGTAGGGTATCCCATGCTCCGGGGAGAGCCCATGGATGGGACACACCTGGAGCAGGCTCCAACCACAGCGAGCTCACACTGAGACATAAACTTTAAGGAATTCAGAGATTTTAGAGGAGCTAAGATTTTAGTCAGGGATAAGCTTTATTGGAGGTAATTAAAATAAATGGGTAGGCCTTGATGAGTTAAGAGTTAGTAGTTAACTAATAAGTGATTGATTGTCAGCACAATGTTTGGTTAGCTGGGTTTATAATGAAGAATATAGAAATTGATAAATAGCTTTTGGGAACATAAGACAGTTGTAGGCCTCCTCTGTTCTGCAACCAATTGAAGATGGGGAATGGGAGTTCTACCAAGGGTTCATTTGACATATTTGCATTGAAAAGGTAGAAAGGTCAGAATGAGGAAGACTTCATTTACTTCCTCATTTTGGGACTCCTCCCCATTTCAAGGAACAAACTGTGCATGCTTAATAGCTTTTGAACTAATTACCATGCTTAATAGCTTTTTAACTAATTACCATACAAAGCAGGGAATGGGATGTACCAAAGTCATGAATAAGCATTTGTATTTTGGGTATTCAATACTTGTATGATAAAAGGGCTCTGTGATCACCTGTAAATTGCAATGTGTATTTGGGAGTTATCACAATAAACAAACACTTTCTAACTTTAAACTGTTAGAGAGTTTTTGGATATTGGTACTAGATCAATATCCATATTGGGAATGGGATGTACCAAAGTTATGAATATGTATTTATATTTTGAGTATTTAATACTTGCATAGATAAAAGGGCTCTGTAATCACCTGTAAATGGCAGTGTGTATTTGGGAGCTGTCCCACAATAAACATACACCTTTTAACCTTAAACTGTTAGACAGTCTTTGTCCATCACAGTTGGATATCGGTACTAGATCAATATTCATATTTTTTTTAATAAATCAACACTCTGGGTGCTTAAAAACAGCCTTTAAAGCAAACTTCCTTTAGGGTAACAAACCCCTTTTCAGACATGTGACACACTACATCACACACTGCCAGATCTCTGAGGTTCCTTTAAAACCAAAGGATCCAACCTGTGTTTAAAGCAGCATCTCCTCTGGCATTATGGATATAATCATTAACAACCCCACACACGGTCACAGAGTTTCTTTATAACTAAGAGATAAAAATAGTTTTATGATATCCATTCTCAGCTGGGGCTGTGTGCAAGGAATTGGAACACACAATGGAGCAGGATGAATGTTGATTTATCCGTGACAATGAGGCAGCCTTTGTGTGTGACAGAGGGAAAAGCCAGGCTGGAGCATGTGTAGAGTGAGAGGAACAAAACCCTGCTATTTTTACCTGCAGAAAGAAGCCTGACTGAGTGATTTGTTCACTTCTCACAAATACAGATCAGGGCCCCACATATGAAATGAGAGACAACAAAGATCGGGCAGCTTCGGCTGCTGTGAATGAAAAAATACTGCCCAAATTGGCACCATCAGCAATTCCAGTGCTGGAATTAGTGAGGATGGAATAACAATGAAGCTGTAGGCAACTCTCAGCTTCCCTGGCTCACCTTTGAGAGTGGCTGACGTCTGCAAGGTCTTTGGCTCATGCTGGTGGATGGTTTTGATGATATCTGGGTCGGCATTGAAGCGCTCGCGGTCGTTCTGCCAGAAGTTCCCTGGGGACAGCAGCAGGCAGCCGTGCTCTGGGAGCAGATTCCTCAGCTTCCTGAGGCCGGGCAGCAGGTCTGTCACCTGCAGACAAACCTCCTCCAGGCTCCTGACCCCGGAGCTGCAAGGCAAACACAGTGCTGAGGGGCCCCACGCAGGCAAAGGCCAAGCGTTTGGAGAGGAGCGTCCCAGGGACCTGCACCAGGTGTGGCTGCTCTGCCTCCTCACAGCTCAGAGCAGGAGCTGGGGCTCCCTGCAACTGTGAACAGGCTCCAGAACTCCACCAGCGTTCCTGGGGCTGCCTGGCCCCACAGCTCTCACTCCTCACCCATCTCTGGTACCACACTTTCGCTTTTACATTTAGGACACTTCCACCTGACAGAGAAACTCTCTCTGGAATTCTTCCTGACCCCAAACCCTTCTCTGCACCTCTCTCCACACATGCAGTGGGTGTTTTACAGGAGTCCTGGTCAGCCTTCCTGAGGGGCATCCTTTGAGGTGCTCTAAAATGCACCCAGGGTTCAATGTCTGCACCTGGGGGTGTTTCCCCAGTTCCTCTGCACTGTGGGGAAAGGGGCATTTCCTGAGAGGTTCAGAGCTGCACACAGGTGGAACTGGTGTGAACTGGAACCTGGTGTGTTTGGCATCATCCTTAGCAACCACTAATTCAAGCAAGACCCAGGCTGGGTGTGAACTGGTGGGAAGTGTTCTGGGTTGTCAGATATGTGTGTGTATTCTGTTGGACTCTGTTAAAGGTGGGGCAGTTATCCTCTGCCCATTGGGCAGTTTTCTTTATCTCTCCCACAGCCAATCCTGCTTCCAGGAGATCTCTTCTATTAATTATTAATTCTCTTCTGTTCATGAGCCATTAATTATTAATTATCTGCTGTCCATGGCCACTGAGTGTCCCTGCAGGGCTGATCCACTCCCATCATCCCAAGGGGAGATGCTGCGCCCAGGGGAGGAGCCAAGCATTCCTACCTGGATCCAATCTGAGCTTTGGGACAGCCCAGCAGCCTTTGCCCAGTGCATTGCCAGAGGAGCAGCTTCTGCTGCCCTGCATTGCCAGAGGGAGCCCAGGCCCATCTCCAGCAGCCCTGGAGCTGCAGAGGAAAACTCCCCCCTTGTGCAGGATCCCTGCTCCAGCAGAGCCACAGCTGGCACTGCAGGAGGGCTGAGCCCCCATGGGATGGGGCTGTGCCACCCCCTGACACACAGGGGACAGGGCCTGCTCTCACTCTGGCAGTGGTTTTTTGGGGGTATTTTTGGGGTTGGTTTTTTTTGGTGGGTTTTTTTTGTTGTTGTTGTTGTTTGTTTGTTTGTGGGTTTTTTGTTTTGTTTCTGTTGTTTTTTCATGGGTTACATTTTTATTTTTAGTCTTCTAGCAAAGAACTGTTATTCCTATTCCCATATCTTTGCCTGAGAGCCTTTTAATTTCAAAATTCTAACAATTCAGAGGGAGGGGTTTGACATTTTCCATTGCAGGGGAGGCTCCTGCCTTCCTCAGCAGACTCCTGGCTTCTCAAGGCCACACAGAAGGGCCAGTGCCAGAGCAGCTGTGGGGCCAGCCCAGTGTGAGAGGCCGTGTCCCTGTCACCCCAGCAGGAGCTGCTCTGCTGCCTGGCACTGCTCAGTGATCAGACAGGAGCAGTGTCTCACAGGAGTCGTGGTTATTGCTGGCATGAGTTATTCTGGCCCCACGGGGTTAGCACTGCTCTGGCACCTCCCAGCTGCCCAAAACCACCTCAGTGCTCTCCCACTGGGACAGGAGCTGCACTTCTGACTGACAGGCACCCCACAGCACTCCCCCAATCAGAAACCTTCTGTACATTTCCCTGTTAAAGCACAGCCTTTGACATTTTTAACTGACACTGGAGCTCAGACCTCTTTAATTACTCCCAAGGATGCTAAAAAGCTAAACTTAGGTTTTAAAAATAGAGAAGTTCATTTAACTGGCTTTAATAGGAAAAGCATTCTCTGTTACACCACCAAAGTGTGTTTATGGTTACCTGGGGAGAAGGGAAAGACTTCACACACATTTGTGATGGCAGGTCATGAAGAAAACGTTGTAGGATATGACATTCTTAAAGGAAAGCTTTGCAATTACCAACCAGGGATCTTTGGCCCTTTGGACCCAAAAAAACCCAGAGTAACCTTTCTGAGAAGGGTAAGAAAATCAGACTCTTAAAAAGGGCTCCAGTTTAACCTGTTTCTAACATTAAACAGCACCCTGTGCCTCCTGCAGCCAAACAAGGGAAAAATGAAGTAATTAAAGATTTAGAACAAAGGACCATTATGTCTGGGATGTGTTCACAATTCCCCTGTTTGACAGGTAATGAAAGAAGACAGGAGCTGGCATTCAGCAGTTGATTATCAAAGGCCTGATGCTGACACAGAGGCACTCCCTGCAGCAGGCCCAAATCCTGCAAAGCTCAGTGCTCCTCTGCAGGCACTGCAGCACACAAAGGGGAGGCAGCCTGGCATGGAAAAGATGATTTTGATGGTCCCAGTCCAGGAAGAAGATAAACCCAGATCTGCTTGACTGGGGAAGGAACAACCCAGCTTCAACTGCCTACCTCAGGGATTTCTGCACTCACCCAGCGTAGCACACAATGCTCCAGCTGAACTCCAACAAAACAGGCAGGAGAACAGATTTACCCATAAATTGGCAGGAGGTGAGGAGGAAAGTGCAGTAAGAACAGCACAGGATATCCAGAACAGATTAAATGGGGAGAGGATAGAAGTGCCCTCAGCAAAGAGCCCAGGCCCCTCTAAAGAGATGGAATTCCTGGGAACCTGGGGGTAGCAGCCAAGCTGTAATTCCACATGAAACAAAATTAGATCCTATATCTAGCCCCACTACTGAAAAGGAGCCTCAAAAGGTACTTTGGGATACTGCAGAAATCATATTCCTGGATTTTCTATAATAGCAAGACCCTTGTCCACATTAATGAGGAAAATCCAAATCTGGGAATGGCTTGACAGCCACAAACAGGCTTTGCAAACACTGACAGAGGAGTTAAAAACATCAATCACCGGGGCCAGCTCATCCCAGTGATCCTGTAACAGCTGAATGGGATTTTGCTAACAGGGGACTCACTGTGGTATGTTCCAGAAAGGGCCACAGGGACCCAGACAACCACTAGGGTTCAGTTCCACAGCATTTAAAGGTACTGAAAAGAGAAACACTGCCTGGGAAAAGGGATTACTGTCCCTGGCCTGAGGTCCTGAACAAGTAAAAATAAATTCAACAGCATCAATGTGTGAAGAGCCAAGGACCTTGCAGTCTGTGGGCCAGTGGTAAGAAGGGCAGTGATGATGATGATGATTCCCTTCCAGAGGGAATTGCACAGTGACAGTGCACAAAGGGGGGTGTCTCAGGGGTGTCTCAGATCAAAGGGATGGCACTGCAGGGCCTAAACCCCTACAGAACCACAGAGCTGGCACACCAGACAGCTCAGCCTGACAACAGGCACAGATCTGATCCTCTCCTGCCTGCTCCTGCACTCGCTTCACACCCCGAGGCTCAGCCAAACACACGGGTGGGCAGGGGAGGTGCAGAGCAGCTGCTCTGAGCACTCACACAGCAGTGGGAGCAGAGGGAGAAGGAACCAGAAGTGCACAAGTGCAGAGTTAAAGGCTGTATACTGCTGGCAGCAAAGGAGCAAACAAAGACAATCTATTTATTTAGTGACAATCTATTTATTTGTTAATCTATTTATTTGTTATTAAGTGGATTCTTACACACCCTGGGCTGGTGCCACAGTGGTTGTGGCAGTGGGAGGCCCTGGACTGGCAATGAAGGGAAAATGTGGCTGTTGTATTATTAATTAAAGGGATGGGACTAAGATCAGACTAATAATGATTTATTGCTTAGATAATACCAATCTCAAAGGCCATGAGATTTATCAGACAGCAAGCAGTTGGTTACAGTCTAGGATGGTCACAAGTTCTTGGTTGTAGGACAGTGTGTAACTTTCTAATCCAAAGGACAGTTCCACAGAGCATGTTTTGCTTTTCTAACCTGCCACTTTCACCTCTTTCTACTGCAATGTGGATACTTTTGCCCAATAAGGTCTGATTACATGTACACATGTCTCTATTTTAATATCTAAACTCTTTATTCTATTACAATCACATTACTACATTACTATACTATAAAACACTTCATTATCTTATCTAATATGTCAATGTCTTATCTAACATGTTAATATCTAATGAGTTTCTTACTTACTAGAGGCCTATTCTTACTTATAACTATAGAAACATAGTTATAATTATAGAAACATACTTATAACTATAGAAACATAACTTATATAAAGTTATAGATATATATAACTTACAGAAACATAAGTTTATGATTTCTCTGTTCAGTGTCTGTGTACCTTGCTTTCACATCAATTTGGGCTTTTCCTAAGGCTGTGAATCAAACTCTTGTGTGTTTGTGAGGATTTCTATCTTTCTGATTCCCACAGCAAAGGAGGCTTGGCAGAAGGAAGGAGGGAAGTGGTTGTTGTTACAGGCTCAGTCCCACGGACAGATCCACACAGGATGGGTCAGAGCTCAGCCAGTGACCAAACTTTACAGACAACAAGGTGACCAGCTGCCAAGAACCAGCAAACCTGATCCACAGGAGGCTCCACGGCACTGGTATGGACTGGGTGAGTGGTTACACTCAAATGAGGCCACACTGCACAAAAAACTCCAATTTTTGGGAGCGCAAAGCAGGGGCTGGCACTGACCAGGAAGATGTGTCAAGGCATTCTCACAGTGCCCCCAGGGCCAGCTGAGACCTGAACAGAATCACCCAGACCTGGCACGGCCTTCACAGGGCAGAAGTAACAAAAGACTCTGCGCCTCTGGGCCAAGAGATTCTGGGCCAGTGGTTTGCTAAAGCAGTGCCTTAGGCCACGTCAGTCTGGCTGGGATAAAAGGTTACCCTCTGTGTTATGTCAGATAACATATTTATTACAGTAAGTATTTATTATATTTATCACAATATATATCAATTTATTATATATATATATATAATATATAATATATATAATAAATATATAAATAAATATAATTAATTTATATATTTAATATATATTAAATATAAAAATTTATTATATTTATCACAATATTATTATTATAACAAATATAATAAATTACAAGATAAATAATTTATTTATAATAACTGATATCAGACAGAATAAGTACAATAAATAAATAAATAAATAAATAAATAAAATAGATTTTTTTTCCCTATGTGTGTTTGCATATGTATCTCCACCTACATCAATACAAGTAAAATTATTTGTTTGGGTTGTCCTCAGCTACCATGAACACTCTGGATTTAATGCTATAGCCTGTTACTGTAACTTTTTTTATCAGTAATCATTATATATCTATATCTATATAAATGTGAAAAATGCATATGATATGATTGGCTCTTTGCAAATATTAAAATTAATACTGTATGTGTTCTGTTGGAAAGTTGTGCTGTATTAATCTCTTTTAAGTAGTGCTGTATTAACCTCTTTTAAGTAGTGTGGTAAATATAGTTTTTAGGCTATAGCATAATATTAAAATAGAAACTATGTGATGTAAGATACTTTTTGTAACTAGCTCAAGGAATGGAAAAGGATCAAGGATTTTTTTTGTGTAGAGATAACAGGACAGACGCCAAGATCCCAATAGAAATATTGCCACCTTATTGGGAAAGCCCAGACTTTGAGGGACCAAGAAAATTGATTTACAAGATGAGGAGGGAAGGCGAAACTAAGGAGAAACACCCTGGTTTGAAAGGAACCTTTGAATCATGTATGAGATACATGAATATGCAAGAAGCTATTGCTTTTAAGGGTTAATCCTTTGTTAGCAAGGTGTGCTTTGTGGCAGAGTGCCAGGCATCCAGACATCCATAATTCTTTGCTTTTTATTGTCTCTTAGTGCCCTAATTTTCATTACTAATTTTATTACTATTTCATTACTACTTTTATTACTATTTTTAATTACTATTTTATTACTAATAAACTTCTAAAATTTTGACACAAGTGAATGGCGTTTTTCACAATCTATATCTATCTATATCTATACATACATATATATAAATATAATAAATATAATAAATAACTGTTATGGACCAACAGGTTTCACGAGCTCTCCTGAGCACCGTGTGTCTCTGAACAGCTCCAGATGACAAAATTGAGGATTTCAGGACAGCTGACAGGGGGAAAGCCAGCCATGCTGAGCTGAGCCCAGCCTGGGAGGGTGCCTGTGGCTCCGAGGGCAGCTGAGGCCCGGTGCTCTGGTGGCTCTGGGTTCTGACCCAGTGTCTGTGGGTTCTGACCCAGTGTTCTGTGGGTTCTGACCCAGTGTCTGTGGGTTCTGACTTGATGTTCTCTGGGTTCTAACCTGGTGTTCTCTGGGTTCTAACCCAATGTTCTGTGGGTTCTAACCCAATGTTCTGTGGGTTCTGACTTGATGTTCTCTGGGTTCTAACCTGGTGTTCTCTGGGTTCTAACCCAATGTTCTGTGGGTTCTAACCCAGTGTTCTGGTGGCTCTGGGTTCTGACCCAGTGTCTGTGGGTTCTGACCCAGTGTTCTGGTGGCTCTGGGTTCTGACCCAGTGTCTGTGGGTTCTGACCCAGTGTTCTGTGGGTTCTGACCCAGTGTTCTGTGGGTTCTGACTTGATGTTCTCTGGGTTCTAACCTGGTGTTCTCTGGGTTCTAACCCAATGTTCTGTGGGTTCTAACCCAGTGTTCTGTGGGTTCTGACCCAGTGTTCTGTGGGTTCTGACCCGGTGTTCTCTGGGTTCTAACCCAATGTTCTGTGGGTTCTGACCCCGTGTTCTGTGGGTTCTGACCCAGTGTTCTGTGGGTTCTGACCCAGTGTCCTATAGGTTCTGACCCAGTGTTCTCTGGGTTCTAACCCAATGTTCTGTGGGTTCTAACCCAGTGTTCTGTGGGTTCTGACCCAGTGTCCTATAGGTTCTGACCCAATGTTCTGTGGGTTCTGACCCCGTGTTTGGGTAGCTCTGGGTTCTAACAGCACCAGGAGCCCCCGATGGAGGCTCCGCTCCACACCCCAGCTCCAGTCCGTGTTTTGCTCCCAACCAGCGGGCCCGCCCGGCCGCCCCAGAGCGCCCTCGTGTGGTGGCGGCCGGAACTGCGCCGAACCGCGGCTCCGGTAACGCCGGGGCTCACCGGGCCGGGGCTCCCCGCAAACCCGGGACGGGCACGGACACCCCTGAAAACACGCTCTGCATCCCACGGGAGCCGGTAGCCACTCGGGCAGCAAGGGAAGGGCCGGTGGGAGTCACTGCCAGACTCTGCAGGGAAGGAATAAAGGCAGCTCTGGCCATAAGGATGCACTGCACAGGCAGGGACTGATCCAAGGGAGACTCTGCAGGGAATGAATAAAGGCAGCTCTGGCCATAAGGATGCACTGCACAGGCAGGGACTGGCCCAGCTGCTGTGGCTGAAGCTGCAGCACTGAGGAGCTCTGCAGTGACAATCACTGTAGGGTTACGTTCTGAACTCTTGGGAAGGATGCAAGTTTGACAAGAAAGTCTCACAGATATGTGTCCTTAGCAGAAAGATTTTTGGATGTAGAATCTGAAGAGGGAATAGAGATGAGAGCAAGTTTTGATATAGAAGAAAAGAATTGCTGAGCCAGCCTCACTGGATAACCAAGGAGGCAAAGGGTGTGTGAGTTAGAAGGGGTTTTATGGCTTAGAGCAAAGGATAAACCCACCCCAAACAAGAAGATGTTTTTACCAAGCACAAAGAGAGCACAGGCAAACAAGTCAGCAAATGTGGCAAGTAGAAAAATGGTCTCAGAATTTTCCAAGAAAACTGAAAAACAACTTCTAGCTCAAACTGTAAGGTACTAACTTTTAGTGATTGGAGAAGAGTAACATGAATATGGTAATTATAGTAGTTATGATGGGCTGTAGATAAAAGTTAAGGTATAGATTGGTTCTACTGCATTAAGATGCTAAGCAAAGTATATAATGTATTTATAAACTAAACTAAGGGTATCCAGGCCTGCCTGCAGCTGGATCTGACAGCTGTGGGCACAGCTCTGTCAGCCATGACCCTGGACTGCTGTAACACCTTGGATACAATAAACTGCATTTGGATACAATAAACTGCATTTGGATACAATACACTGCATTTTGGATACAATAAACTGCATTTTGGATACAATAAACTGCATTTTGGAGAGCCCCTGGAGTCCCACATCTCTCATTCAGGCTCTTACAGAACCATGTCCTTAACTGCACAGCACCCTGATCTGTCAGCCACCCCAGCACCTCCTACAGAGACTGCAAAGGGAAGGAAAGGGAGCAGGGCTGGTTTTCCTGGGGCCACTCCAATGCAGCACACACAGAACCAATGGTACCTGACCCTCGTAAGAGAAATTCCCACCTGAAGCTCCTGCAAGCTGTGACACTGATAACAACAGTGCACTTGTTCTCAGTTTCCCATTTCATGTCATTCCTTCCAGAGGGAGCATCACTCCAGCTGGAGGAAGGCCACTGGAAAATAAATTTGGTGTGGAATTCCCATCATCCAAATATTTTGTTGAAATGATGGGAATTCCACACCAAATTTCTTTTCCAGTGGCCTTCCTCCAGCTGGAGTGATGCTCCCTCTGCAAGGAGTGACAGCCCAGATCTGCACAGTGGTAAGTAAAATCTTGGTCAGTATTGCTAAGGTGCTGGAGCATTTGAGGTTTCAATAGTTTGCTATGGTCTGTCCCAGTAGTTTTGCAGTGAATATGAGTCATTGCTTCAGAATGCTCATCTCTTCACCCTGTTTGTCACAGGGGGTGGAAAAGACTTCCCCCTGAATGTAACTTGAATTTTCATATGATTCTGGAATCAGTTTTGTGCACCTCTTCCCATCTCCTCGGGGTAAGGTATAGAATTCCCCATTGCAGCAGGTGGCAACAATTTGAGTTTCATTCCAGCTGCGCTGCCCTGGGGCTATAACCAGATTGTTCTGTAGTACACACACATTTGGTCAGGCTATTGCAGGTTACTGGTCAGGTCAGAACTGTCTAACACTTGGTGTGGTGAGCAAGGACACGTGAAATGCTGAACTTCACTGAGGAACACTGGACTAAGAACCATGAATGGAAGTGAAGGGAGTCACTGACCCATCACTGAACCCCTCCAATCACTGCAACCAAAAAATTAACTCCAGGAACTTGGATCCTCATTTGCATCCCACCTTTCCTATGATTTTAATATGTGGGGAACATCCTGATCTACACGGACTGGTAACAATACAAGTGAAATTACTTGTTTGGGTTGTCCTCAGCTACCATGAACACTCTGGACTTAATCCTATACCTTGTCACTGTAGCTTTTCTTTTAATCAGTAATCATTATGTATCTATATCTACATCTATCTATCTGTCATCTATCTAATCTATCTATTATCTATCTATATCTATCTATCATCTATCTATTATTTATCTATATGTCTATAGATAGATGGATATATTTTATCTAGCTATCTATCCATCTATATAATCTATTATCTATCTATATCTATTATCTATGTATATATCAATATATCTATATATAGAGAGATATATTTTATCTATCTATCTATCTATCTATCTATCTATCTATCTATCTATCTATCTATCCATCCATCCATCCATCCATCCATCCATCTATCTGTCTATGCATCCATCCCCTGAGCAGGGACACTGCTTTGCTCTGTGGTTACTCCAGGGGCTGAGTGAAGGAGCCTGAACCCCTCCCCATGTCCATGGGCAGCTCCATCTGCCCCTCACTCACTGCTGATTCCTTTGCCAGCTTTAACACAGGCACCTCCATTTCTGCAGTGTTTATGTTGTAAATAAATAAATTATGCCATAATTTACTGGCACTTCTTCAGTTTTAAACTGGGGAGCGTTTGTGATTAACATCTTCCATCTGTTATTTCCTGTCTGTTTAATAAATAATTCACTTTATAAAGACACCTCATTTGCCATCACCAGAACATGTGGGCCAGAGGGAGTCCTTAAATTTAAACTGCTGCCAAAGTCTGAGGCTAAGGCCTGCCTGGCTCTGGCCCTGCACATCTCAGGAAGGTGCTTCCAGATGGCAAATGAACTGAAGCCTTTGTAAGATCCCTCTCCAGAAGAGATTTCTTGTATAATAACTACAAAGAACGAGCACAGACATTCAAAAATTATTATTTGCCTTTGTGAACACTCCCTGCACAGTGTGCACCCTGTGGCTGCATGGCAGGACACCTGGACAAGGCACAGCTGTCAAAAGACAGCCATGGAAAATACACTTCCAAAATATAGTGTTTATAGGGACAAAAGCTTTGGGGGTGAACATTTAAAGGAACTGATGCAGTGATGGCTCTGGAAAGGGCTCCAGGAGGAGCAGATGACCCTGGTTTGGATTTTATCAGCTCTGGAATGTGGCAGAGATAAGAGCTCATGCTGCAGATAAGGCCAGGGTGTTCCTGTCTGCAGGCCAGGCTGCCATCCCTGTCCCTGGGGGATGCTGAGAGCACACAGTGACACCAAACCCACAGCTGGGGCAAAGCACAGATTTCAGGGCACTCCTGACCTTTACATCGATGAGTGCAGCCAGGGGAAACACACCCATGCTACACTTAACACTTACACCTGCCCAGGGACACTTAACAACCTTCAGCTCCTCCTGGAATTTAAAATAATATAAAAGATACATAAGAGAATAGAAAAGAATAGAAAATAGAATACAAAACAAGCCAGTTTGCATGTAAAAAAATTATTTCTTCTCAGCTTTGTTACAGGCAACAAACAAGAACTTCATAATGACTTTTGAGGTAATTGCAGAATTCATCTCAAAATTAGATGTTTCCTGAAATATCTGAATGCATCCCCAAAATGGTAACCTTGCCCCAAGGCTTAGGTCTAAATGCTGAAGTAATTTTCTCCTGGTGGTATGAAGAATAATAACAAAAGTAATGATTTTGTTCCTGGGTTGCATCAGTGCTCATCAAGGGCAATGCCAAGGGGAGATAATGAAAACACAATGAGAAGACAAGGGAGATAATGAGAGCACAGCACAGGCCTGGGAGCAGTTGTTTCTGCCTGCAATTGGCAACAATGATTATCCCACAGGATAAGGGGGGCGAGGCACTGAGCACACGGCCACAAGGTCAGTGCCAAGGCTGGGGGAGCTGCCAGGGAGAGGAAAACTGACGAAATCTGAGGAGCAAAAATGGCATTTCTAAAACGTGACCTCCGAGAGCAGCGGCTGGGGGTGAAGGATGGCTCCCCAAAAGGACAAATCATCAGCTAGAGGAGCAGGGTGGACACTCAAAAATGATCCATTTAATACCCCTTCTGTTACCAGCACAAAGATCAAGACCCCACTTGGGGGTAAAAAAGATTTCCTGCTTTGAGGTGGGAGCTTGTCAGCTGGAAAGGACAGAGGGACATGGGGACATCAATAAATCACCTCTTAATGTGCAAAACTGATGTGAGTGGGCACAAAAAACAGACTTGTGATCTGAGAGAGGCTTCAGGAAAAGCCTTTCCATGGAAAACATCCCCCAAGTGAGACTGCCCTGACAAACTGGGTGTGGTTCTGCTCTCCCAATTCAGGAATGTGCCACTAACAGCAGCAGGACCAGGATGGCACCTGGAGTGCTGAGCCTGTCACCAGTGAGCCCAGAGATTTCTGTTTGGCTTTTAACAAACAGGGGGCAGGGCTGGGCAGGGGGAGCTGAGGAAAGCTGTTGTATAGAGGCTGCAACAGGATAAAACCAAGCAGGTACAAACTGGTCCTAAAAAACAGCCAAAGAAAGCCAGGAGAAGGTTCCTGAGCAGGGAATTGCAGCAGTGGCCCAGAACCCCCTGTGACAGGGAGCTGGTGTGGAGGTGAGGACATCCTGAGACACCTGTGCCCCCCCACAGGCCCCTTCTGGGCTCTGACCAGAAAACTCCTGAGGACTTGCAGTGCCTGACCTGGAGCACAGGGAATGCCCCAGCACAAATGTGAACTGCCCCATGTGCAGGATGGATCCCACCTTTAGGACACCCCCAGCTCCTGCCCAGCCCTGGGGCAGCCCTCTGCAGCCAGGTGTTGCTGTGATCTCAGGGTTTACCCCAGAAACCCGGGTCCCTCCCCTGAGCATTCCCTCCCAGGCGTGTCAGTCACCTCTCCTTCCCCTCCCAGCACTGTCTGTCAGTCCTGCAATTCCAGAAGGGATTGGCAGATCCAAAGGATGCCCTCTGTCCCTGGGGGGCATGGGGCCATCCAGGTGTCCTTTGTCCCTTGTAGCTGGTTGGTGGCTCCCTGCCCCTTCCCTCCTTTCCTCTCCCGGGTAAAAGAGTGAGGAACCACGGGCTCAGGGAGTTCTGTTGGAGCTGGTGCTGCATGCAGAGGCCTGAGGGCCAGAATAAAGCTCTGGATCCAAAGCCTCCATCAGAACCGACTCCTTTCCTTCACCATCCCTTAAAGCTTCTCTGCCAGAGGGAAACCCCAGGAGCAGCCCCTGTTATGGGGGGAAGCTCCATCCCAGCAGCACCAGAGCTCCTGCAGGCCTGGACTTGTCTCCAGTGCCAGCTGCAGCACCCAGCCAGGAAAGAGTGTCTGTGGGGTGAAACACCACACACCCAGGCAGGAAAGAGTGTCTGTGGGGTGAAACACCACACACCCAGCCAGCCAAAAGTGTCTGTGGGGTGAAACACCACACACCCAGGCAGCCCAAAGTGTCTGTGGGGTGAAACACCACACACCCAGGCAGCCCAAAGTGTCTGTGGGGTGAAACACCACACACCCAGCCAGCCAAAAGTGTCTGTGGGGTGAAACACCACACACACAGGCAGCCAAAAGTGTCTATGGGGTGAAACACCACACACCCAGCCAGCCAAAAGTGTCTGTGGGGTGAAACACCACACACACAGGCAGCCAAAAGTGTCTGTGGGGTGAAACACCACACACCCAGGCAGCCAAAAGTGTCTGTGGGTGAAACACCACACACCCAGGCAGCCAAAAGTGTCTGTGGGGTGAAACACCACACACCCAGCCAGCCAAAAGTGTCTGTGGGTGAAACACCACACACCCAGCCAGGCAAAAGTGTCTGTGGGGTGAAACATCACACACCCAGGCAGCCCAAAGGGTCTGTGGGGTGAAACACCACACACCCAGCCAGGCAAAAGTGTCCCTGGGGTGAAACACCACACACCCAGCCAGGAAAGAGTGTCTGTGGGGTGAAACACCACACACCCAGCCGGCCAAAAGTGTCTGTGGGTGAAACACCACACACCCAGGCAGCCCAAAGGGTCTGTGGGGTGAAACACCACACACCCAGCCGGCCAAAAGGGTCTGTGGGTGAAACACCACACACCCAGGCAGCCAAAAGTGTCTGTGGGGTGAAACACCACACACCCAGCAGCCAAAAGTGTCTGTGGGTGAAACACCACACACCCAGCAGCCAAAAGTGTCCCTGGGGTGAAACACCACACACCCAGGCAGCCAAAAGTGTCTGTGGGTGAAACACCACACATCCAGCCAGGCAAAAGTGTCTATGGGGTGAAACACCACACACCCAGCCAGCCAAAAGTGTCTGTGGGGTGAAACACCACACACCCAGCAGCCAAAAGGGTCTGTGGGGTGAAACATCACACACCCAGGCAGCCAAAAGGGTCTGTGGGGTGAAATACCACAGTGCTGCTGTTTGGTTCAGCAGCCACACAAGCCAATGCATGTCCCATCTGCAGTATTAGTGACACCAAGAGCCAGGTGTGCCACAGCAGTCCCCACAGGGGCTCACCTGTCCCTCAGGGCATGGTTCCTGATCTCCTCCACCAGCGGGAAGACGCGGGCCAGCGGCGAGCGGAACGCGTCCACGGCCAGCAGGTTCTTCTGCCACGGGGACACGGTGGCCTTGACAAAGATCTGCTGGATGTAGGCCACGGGGGCCCCCACGTACTGCAGGGACACAGGGCAGGGTCAGGGGGCTGGGGTGATCACACACACACACACACACAGACACACAGCTGCCCCAGGGTTCTCCTGGGAAGTTTCCCCAGAGAAAGAATTAAAGCAATTATTATCTCTCCTTCTGTAAGTGCTGTTTATAGGTATGATCCTCCAGAGTGTGCTGTTCATAGTTTGCTGATAGTGTGAGAGAAGATTCCTAAAAACCAATCTGTGGTGGTGTTCACAGGGGTCCCAGGACGAGGGGGGAGACGAGAATCTTGACTCCATGTTTCAGAAGGCTGATTTATTATTTTATTATATATATTATATTAGAAGAAAATAATATATTAAACTATACTCATATTAATATTAGTATAGCTTAATATTGATATATTAAACTATACTAAAGAACAGAAGAAAGGACTTCATCAGAAGGCTTGCAAAGAAAGAAGTGGAATGATAACAAAAGCTCGTGACTCTCAGAGAGTCCGAGCCAGCTGACTGGGATTGGCCATTAAGTAGAAACAACCAACATGGACCAATCAAAGATGCACCTGTTGCACTGCTCAGCAGCAGATAATTATTGTCTTTCTTTTCCTCTGAGGCTTCTCAGATTCCCAGGAGAAAAATCCCGGCAAAGGGATTTTTCAGAAAATATCATGGCTACACCAATCAAGTCTTAAGTCCACCGTTGTTTCTACAAAAACTGTAGATTTCTAATTAAAAAGTGCCTTTTCATACCTTCTAATGACAGAATCTCTGTATCAGCTTTGTCTGTTATTGCAAGTGTGGACAACCCTGATGAGGGGAGAGAATGATGTATCTGACTCTATGTTCTCAGAAGGCTCATTTATTACTTTATTATACTATATTATATTAAAGAATATAATATAGATATAATATAGTATAATAAAGTATAAAATATAAATATAGTATAACTATACAATAAAACATAGTATGGTATAACTATGCTATACTACACTAAAGAATACAGAAAAGATACTTACTGAATGCTAAAAAGATAATAATTGAAAACTTGTGACTTTTTCCTGAGTCCCAACACAGCTTGGCCCCAGCTGTCCAATGAGTCAAAACAACTCCCACAGGAGTCCAATCAAGCAATCACCTGGGGTGAACAATCTCCAAACACATTCCACACCAGCACAACACAGGAGAAGCAAATGAGATAAGAATTGTTTTCCTTTTCTCTGAGGCTTCTTGCTGCTTTTCAGCTTCCCAGGAGAAAAATCCTGGGCAGAGAAATCATGTTCAGGGGGTGTGAATGCCACAGTCTGTCCCCAACACCCCTTCAGTGACAGGAGCCTGTACAAACCCCCAGTGGGATGGGGCTGCTGGGGAACACCTCTTGAGCTCTCTGATTTTCCAGCATCAGCCTCATCACATGGTTATGGCAATGGGAAGATGCCAGCAGCTCACATCCCAGGCAGCACACAAAGAACTTCATGTCACAACTCACTTTAGAAGTTTTTTAACCAATCCCACAAAGCAAAAGCACATTGACAGTGGTTCTATCCAAGCAGTATCAGCACAGGTACCTTTGGTTAAACAATGCTTGCTTCTTTCCAATACAACACCTGCTTGTGAGCCTTCAAACACAACGCACAGAGCTCCATTATCAAGCTTAAAACTTCCTCATATCTCACTAGATAAACTTTCCTAAAATCCTCAGCTTTTAAACATTCCCACAACTGGGGAGCTCCCAGAGAACCAGAGCAGGAACGATGGCACTGCCACATTTTCTGGAAAAATCCCTTTGCCATGTGGAAACCCCAAGCACCAAAAATATTTCTCTGTCTGCTCTGGGGTGCCCTCACCCCCAGAGGAGCTCTGATTTTGACCCTCATTCATAGAGAAAGTTTCCTAAACTTCAAGATAGACTGGAATTCACAAAAGTGTAAAATAAATTATAGAGAGTAGTGTAAGTATATCACTTAGTGAGAAATTTAAGTTTTAAGATTTTTTGTATATTGTAAATAAAAAAACCATAGAAAACACAGAATGTTATCCTAACTTTCTTCTTCATACTTCTTCCTTCTTCTTCATAAGTAGCATTTTGTAATTACATTAAAAAGTCTGCATTGCAAGCTCTTTAAAATCAATTATTAAGTTAAAAAAAAATCTGTCAGCTCTTAATGAAATAGTCTAGTCTTAAAAAACCTTGTAACAAAAAACTGTTAACCATTTTGTGCCTTCTAATAAAAAACTGCCAAACTCACAGTAATAAAACTGTTTTACTAATAAAAAAAAATAATAAACACTTAAGTCCAAACATAAACTATTGTCTCAAGTGCCTTTAATCCAAACCCAAAAAAAAAACAACAACTAAAACCCCCACAAGTGCCATATTTTCTGGAAAAATCCCTTAGCCAGGATTCTTCTCCTGGGAAGCTGAGAAGCCTCAGAGAAAAGGGAAAACAATATTATCTCATTTGCTTCTCCTGTGTTTTGCTGCTTTGGCATGTGGTTGGAGATTGTTTATCCAACATGTGAATTGTTTTTATTAATGGCAAATCACGGTCAGGCTGTGTTGGGGCTGTGAAGAGAGTCACAAGTTTTCATTAGTATCTCATTAAACCTTCTGTAAATATCCTTTCTCTATTCTTTAGTATAGTTTTAGTATAGCATTCTTTTATATAATATAGTAACATAAAATAATAAATCAGCCTTCTAAGAACATGGAGTCAGATTCATCATTTCCTTCCTGCCATGGGGGACCCCGAAAATCCCACAGAAGGGCTTTGCCAGACTCTGCTCTCCCTTCCCAAATCAGAGGGGGAACACGAGAGGACTGAGCAGGCAAGAACAAAAGGAGTCTGGTTCTCTGTTTGTGTTGTGGGGACCTCAGAGCCCACCCAGTGCCACCCCTGCCATGGCAGGGACACCTCCCACTGTCCCAGGTGCTCCCAGCCCTGTCCAGCCTGGCCTGGGGCACTGCCAGGGATCCAGGGGCAGCCCCAGCTGCTCTGGGCCATCAAGTGATGGGCAACCCAGCAGAGCCCTGGCCCCTCTCTGTGTCCCCAGCAGGGCCGTGACCCCTCCCCATAACCCAGCAGGGCTGTGTCCCCTCCTCGTGTCCCCTCCCAGCGGCTCCAGCAGGTCTATGTCCCTCCCCATGGCCCCAGCAGGTAGATGTCCCTCCCCATGGCGCCATGGCCCCAGCAGGGCTGTGTCCCCTCTCCATGTCCCCAGCAGGGCCATGTCCCCTCCCCAGTGTCCCCAGTGTCCCCAATGTCCCCATCAGGGCCATGTCCCCTCCCCAGTGTCCCCAGTGTCCCCAGTGTCCCCAGCAGGGCCATGTCCCCTCCCCAGTGTCCCCAGTGGCCCCAGCAGGGCCATGTCCCCTCCCCAGTGTCCCCAGTGTCCCCAGTGTCCCCAGTGTCCCCAGCAGGGCTGTGTCCCCAGTATCCCCAGTGTCCCCACGATGTCCCCAGCAGCACTCACCCAGTCGGGGCGCTCCCCGTGCTGCATTCCCTGCTCCCCAGGGGCTGTGTCCCCAGTGTCCCCAGTGTCCCCAATGTCCCCATCAGGGCCATGTCCCCTCCCCAGTGTCCCCAGTGTCCCCAGCAGGGCCATGTCCCCTCCCTAGTGTCCCCAGTGTCCCCAATGTCCCCATCAGGGCCATGTCCCCTCCCCAGTGTCCCCAGTGTCCCCAGTGGCCCCAGCAGGGCTGTGTCCCCAGTATCCCCAGTGTCCCCAGTGTCCCCAGCAGCACTCACCCAGTCGGGGCGCTCCCCGTGCTGCATTCCCTGCTCCCCGGGGGCTGTGTCCCCAGTATCCCCAGTGTCCCCAGTGTCCCCAGCAGCACTCACCCAGTCGGGGCGCTCCCCGGGCTCCCCGTGCTGCATTCCCTGCTCCCCGGGGGGAGCGTAGTCCTTCAGCGGCGTGCTGAACTCCACGGGGCCCGTCCCTGGCAGAGGCAGCTTCAGCAGGGGCGAGCTGGGGGGACACAACCAGGCAAATCCCTCACTTGGGAGGTTCATGCACTTTTACAGGCAGAATAAATTCGGTGTTTCCTGAAATATCTGAATGCGTCCCCAAAATGGTAACCTTGCCCTGAGGTTTAGCTCTAAATGCTGAAGGAATTTTCTCCTGGTGGTATGAAGAATAATAATAAAATTAGGAATTTATATTACATCATCATCATCATCATCATCATCATCATCATCATTATTATTATTATTATTATTATTATTATTATTATTATTATTATTATTATTATTATTATAGAAGAGTTTAAAAAATGAGCAGGCCCACTTTGGCAAAGCCAAGCTGTGCAGGACAGGAGACCCAGCAAGGGGGCTTTGGCTTTCGTGGGACACACTGCTATCCCAGAGTCCTCCTCCCTCGGACAGGGATGGAAAAGTCCTGGGAGAGAAGAAGGGAAGACCTGGCAGGGCCTCTCCTGGATTCCCCCATCCAAGCTGGCTGTGGCAAAACCTCTCAGTGTGGCCATGGCTCAGTAACTGCATATCCCACCCAAAGCCCAGACACTCCCTTGTTCCAGTGGCTGCTTCCCTGCCCCAAAGCCTTTATAATCCTCTGCTTTTCCTCTATTGAATTCAAACTATTTCCAAAACTTGTCATTAGCTTCATTGGTCCTCAAAGCACTTTTAAGAGCAGCAGTGAGACACCAAAACTGTCAACTCTTGATCTTCTTGCTGCTTTGCCACCACAACCTCTGGTGATCGTAGTTCCTGTCCCGCAACAGAGACTTTGAACTATTCAGAAATTGAGAAAATGAGGTTACAGAGAGTTTAGAATCAGGTTTTTAACTCCAAATGTTCTCAAAAGTGGTTAAAAGCAAATCAGAATTGAACTGGTGGGAAAAGCAAGGCTGCTGACACACAGAGATCCACAGAGAATCTGGAACTGTCTGAACACCAAACTGAACTGGAGATCAGAACTTCAGTCTTTTTGTGGCCCTACAATTCCTGATATATTTTCCTGTTTGTAGATGAATTTTGTGGCAATACTGACACAATAAAGAGAAAGGCCTTGGAATTGTTTTCCTGGCCACTTCATTAGGGATTAGCTTGGATCATCAAAGGCCGTGGAGGAACAAGCAGCATCTAAACACAAGGCTTCAGAGAGAACAACAAACAGCTGGAAAAGAACAATGAAATCAGAAGCCAAGCTTGTCAGATTTGCTCTTTATTGCTCTGACAGAAATACATCTAATTATTAGCATTTCCTTGGGCAAGGGCAGGGAAGAGAAAAAGGAACAGTAAGATCAAGCATAAGTGATAAACAAAGCAGAGCACCTTCAACAGATGCTTAAGGAGGAATTGTTTTTTCCCTAAATGATTTCAGTGCTGGCAGCTGTGTCCAGAAATCCAAGGAAAGCACTTGAGATTCACAGAAGGTGCTTCTGCAGGGAGGTATTCCCTGTGAGCCACCTGTGAGTTGGGAGGAGTCACAACAAGTGTTTTTTGTAGAATTTGAATAATTTACAACCAGAGACTGCTCAGATTCAGTCTGATTGTGGAGTCAGCTCAGGTTCAGTCTGACTGTGGAATCAGCTCAGGTTCAGTCTCACTGTGGAGTCAGCTCAGGTTCAGTCTGACTGTGGAGTCAGCTCAGGTTCAGTCTGACTGTGGAGTCAGCTCAGGTTCAGTCTGACTGTGGAATCAGCTCAGGTTCAGTCTCACTGTGGAGTCAGCTCAGATTCAGTCCCATTGTGGAATCAGCTCAGGTTCAGTCTCACTGTGGAATCAGCTCAGGTTCAGTCTGACTGTGGAATCAGCTCAGGTTCAGTCTCACTGTGGAGTCAGCTCAGGTTCAGTCTCACTGTGGAATCAGCTCAGGTTCAGTTCCATTGTGGAATCAGCTCAGGTTCAGTCTCACTGTGGGGTGTTTCCCCTCCCTGGGTGTCTGTGCTGGCAGTGCTGGCTGTGCTGCTGCTGTCCCAGGGCCTTCCCAAGGGATCTGTCACCCCTGGGATCCCCGGGGCAGCAGAGTCCCCTCCCAGGGCAGGAGGGCTCAGCTCTCCTCCAGGCCCAGCGGCAGCTGCTGACTCCAGGTGGGATGAGCAGCTCTGCTGAGGGACCAGAGCAGAAGGGGATCCTGGATTCTCTCTGAGCTCTCAGTCCTGGGCCACGGCTCAGCGTGGAGGGAAAAGGGGCTCCTTGTGTGAACCTGGCCCTGCTGGTTTGGGACCCACCAGGTGCTGGGAGCACGGAATGCTGGAGTGGTTTGGGATGGAAGGGACCTGCAGGATCATCCAGTGCCACCCCTGCCATGGCAGGGACACCTCCCACTGTGCCAGGGTGCCCCAAGCCCTTCCAGCCTGGCCTTGCCAGGGGTCCAGGGGCAGCCCCAGCTGTGACAGCTCTGGGTCACTGACACTGCACAGGGGCCCCACCTCAGCTCCAGGGAAGGCATTTCCAGCACTTGGGTTTGACTCTCCTCACATTTCTCTGTGTTAGGGATTTTTTTTGAGCAGCAGGGAAAGAGGTGAACAGAATGGAAAGCACAGACAGAGGAGGGAAGAACAGCAGGACCTGAAATGGCCACAAAGCAAAGCACAGCAGCTCCAGCCCAGCAGCAGGAACAGCCTCTGTCCATGCAGGGCCAGAGCCCTGGAACAGCTGCCCAGGGGGGCTGGAGTCTCCTCTCTGGAGACATCCCAGAGCCACCTGGACACAGCCCAGGGGACCCTGCCCTGTGCCCTGGCAGGGGGCTGGCCTGGGTGGCATCCAGACCCTCCCAAGCCCACCCATCCTGGGATCTAACAAAGATGACAGGAAAGCTCTCATCTGATTTAGGAAAGGCTCTTTTGAGATGCTCATGTCCCTGTGCACCCTGACACCCCTCTGGAAGCCAGAATAAAGGAAACACAGATTCTGTAACCAGCTGGAACTGCTGAACTGCAGCAGGAGCTGCATTCCAGCCAGCAGCATGAGGAGGAGCAGGCAGAGGTGCTCATCCAGGCACTGACAGATTTTGAAGACAGCTCAGGTGGCCAAGGTGGAGCAGGGCCAGGAGAGCTCCAGGCAAATCCCTCCCTGCACACTCCCCCTTGCCAGCCCCAGGGGCAGGAGCTGCCAGGGCTCAGGTAACAGGAAAGGAGCTGATCCATGGAATGAAACCAGCTCCCAGCAGGACAAGCTTTGGGCCTGTCTGCAGCCAAGACAGAGCAGCCTGGAATCCCACTGCTGAGCAGGGAGGGAATCTGCTACCAGGGTCCTGCCACAGGGCTGGCAAGGCCAGTATCTGGCAGCAACAGTGCCTTTTTAGCCTTGGCAAGTGCACCACCAACCTGCTTCTGAGTGAGTGGTGGTGGCTGTGCCCTGCTTCCCTCTGACAGGGCTCCAAATTCTGCCCTGGAAAGGAGATTCCCCTCTCCTGTGCAGCACAAGCTGCTCCCAGAGTCATGCTGGAAGCCCACAGGAGACTCTGTTCTCTGGGGATCTGAAGAGTCTGACTCTAATTCAGGTCCTCTGGCTCCCACACAAATAGTACAGACCTGTGCAAGAGTGATACAATCTTACAGAAATAAGGGAAGGTTTATTTTACATAAATAAACATGTACACACACACACACCTCCCCAGGGGCTCTGGTTCCAGCCTGTTCTGCCATTCCTCAGGAGCAGAACCTGTGCTTTGTTCATTAACAAAGCCCTGTTTAATTGCCCTAAACCTGCTTCAGACCCACCTGGCTCATCTGCAATCCTCACCTGAACTAAAAGCTGTTCCTCAGGGTGACACTGGCATTTCATATTTACCCCAATGGCCACATCCCCAGGTGTCACCTGTTCCCCTCTGGGCTGCTGTCAGACGGGGCTGGTGACACCCCCATTCCAGGGAAAATGCAGATCCCAACACAGAGCCATTCAAGTGGGATGAGGAAAATTAGTATCACCTACAAAGGGATTTATAGTAGAACAAGAAAACTCTCCCTCTGACATGGGGACTAACTTGGATTTTCAGACTTTAGGACTGGAGAGTAAGAATGAGTCACAGGATTTTTTGCTTTGGGTATTAATTTATTCTCAAAGCCAGAGGTGCTGTGTCTTGTCTGTCAGTGACATTAAACACAGGGTCTGTACAAACCCTTCCAAGGGGAAAGGCACCCAAAACAACCAGACCAGACTCTGTGGTGACCTTATTCCCTGCATGGCACTGCCCTCACCTGCCTGAGGCCAGAGCCCCTGGTGGATAAATTGTGGACCTTGCACTTTATTTCAACTTTTGAAAACTGCCAGCACACAAGAACGGTGGGGATTGACTGATGTGAGGGGGAGGGAAGCCACAGTAACTGAGATGATTTTGTCTGCAGCAGAATTCCACAAGCTGTCCTTGGTGCCAGGCACAGCAGGCAGGGCTGGTGCACCTCCCCTGCCTCTGACAGCTCAGGGTACCAGACCCACCCTCGTTTGCAGGGATGTCTTTATCCATTAACCCTGTTTCAGGAACATGGAAGGGGTCACAGGTGGCCTTGGCAGTGCTGGGAAATCCTTGACCTGGAGGCCTTTTCCACCCTTACCAGTTCCATGGCTCTGTGAGCTCCCTGCCCTGTGCAGGTCTCAGTGCAGCTGCACACAGAGCTGAGGGTCCTGCCCGGCCCTGCTGCACAGAAATGCTGCCTGAGTGAGCTGCTGCCTCAGTGCTGGGCCCTGATCCTCCCCCGGGGCTCAGGCTGTTCCTGGGCGGTGTCTGCAGAGTGCTGGGTGCATCAGGGAAACCCAGCCGGGAGAGAGGAGAGGAGAGGAGAGGGAGAGGGAGAGGGAGAGGGGAGAGGGGAGAGGGGAGAGGGGAGAGGGGAGAGGGGAGAGGGGAGAGGGGAGCTCCCATAGAGCACCCACAGCTCAGCTCCAGCAGGGGACCCGTGCCAAACAGCACAGTGCATCCTCCTCAGCACCCAGGCAGCACCATGCACCAGCTCCCAGGCAGAACAATGCACCCAGGCAGCACAATGCACCGATGCAGCACCATGCACCAGCCCCCATGCAGCACCATGCACCAGCCCCCATGCAGCACGAAACACCAAACACAGCACAAAGCACCCATGCAGCACACTGCACTGGCTCCCATGCAGCACCATGCACCAGCTCCCAGGCAGAACAATGCAGCAGTCCCCATGCAGCACAATGAACCACCTCCATGCAGAACAATGCACCCAGGCAGCACAATGCACCGATGCAGCACCATGCACCGGCCCCCATGCAGCACCATGCACCAGCCCCCATGCAGCACCATGCACCAGCTCCCAGGCAGAACAATGCAGCAGTCCCCATGCAGCACAATGAACCACCTCCATGCAGAACAATGCACCCAGGCAGCACAACGCACCGATGCAGCACAAGTCACCCAGGCAGCACAATGCACCTGCCCCCATGCAGCACGAGACACCAAACGCAGCACAAAGCACCCATGCAGCACAGTGCACCGGCTCCCGCGCAGCACAATGCACCCGTGCAGCAATCCCTTCACTCTCACCCCCTGGCACGCCAGGTGCAGGACCCACTGTGGAACAGTTCTCACCTAATTAGCAAAGCCACTCCTCACAATTAACCCCTCGTTATCAGCGGGTAATGCACAGCAGCCCAGAGCAGGAGCTGGAACACCCCAGAAACGGCTCCTAACAGGGCCCAAGGCCTCCAGCCGCAGCCAGGCTGGGATTCTCTTTCTGCAGAGGTTCTCCTGCTCCCCAGGGCTGTCACCAGGCCTTTGCCACCTGGCTCTGCCAGGGCCAGGCTCTGCTTTGCTCAGGAATTCCTGGAACTCATGGAAGCAAACAGACTCCTCACACCTGATGGTGTCCTGGGCGGATTTCTGCAGCCTGGAGGGAACCAGACACTGCAGAACCCTCAAAGGTTGGCACTCAGGATGCAGACACTCCCACAAACCCCCAGTTACCAAAACCCTCCTGCTCTGCAGCCTCAGCTGCCTGCTCTGAGCAGTGACAGGGCAGCTCCAAGCCCTGACCCAGGGGGCTGAGCTGGTGACCCCAGTCAGATCTCCTCCTCTCCAGGAAATCCTGAATTTCAGAAGGGAATAAGCACATTTTGATCCCTCCCCAAACGTGACACTCTGGGTGAACATTCACACTGCAGCAGTTTCCTGCATTTTCTGCCTGGGAGAGCTGGGATGAGGAGCCTGAGCCATCCTGGAAGCCATTTCCAAGCAGGAGTGAGGTGACACAGTGACACACGGGGGACCCTGGCTTGGCTTTGCTGGGTGCAGCTTCCAGGTGAAGAAATGCCACTGGAAAGCTGCACCTGGCAAAGCTGGAGCAAAACACAGAGATTGCCACCTTGCAAGTAGCGAGATATATCCAGATATCTCTGTCTTTGATATCTTTCATATCAAAGACAGAGAAATGTAGGAACCACTTGGGTGGGCCTTGTAGGAGCTTCATGTTCTACAGGACAAGCCTGAGAATAAAAGTGTCCCTGAAAGGTACAAGGGGTCCTGTGGAGCAGTGAAAAGCCAGGAAGCAACGGCCCCACTGCTGCTCACAACCACAAAGGGTTCCAGCCAGGAGAAGCCACCCCAGAGGTTTTCCACGTGTGAAAATCCTCCCTTTGATGATGTTTTAACTGAGATGTGCAAGCAGCCCCCGCCACCCCCACAGCTCAAAGGAAAACCTGTGTCTGTGCCAACACAGGTGGAGCTTTCCTACAGACAGGGGAGCAAAGCATCACAAGGGGCTTATTTTGCCCAAAAGAGACAAGAGAATTGAAGCCTGCAGGACACAGTCTGTACATGCACATGTGTGCATGGTCTGGGGACAAAGGTTTGCTCTGCCCCACAGTGCCCTGCTGGAGGTGATTCTGAGCCCGTGTGACATTCCTGGGAGGAAAATTATATCCACCTGCAAACCAGGGATCCACATTAAGGTCCATAAGGACAGTGGGGAATCCACTCCCACATGGGCATGCCAAGGGTGAAACAGAAGAGTGCAGGCTCCAGGGAGAACAGGACAGGCAGGTGTGCAAGGAAAGATCAGCTTTCCTTCTCCCCATTTTTAATTCATGGCTTTGGAGGCCACTACCAGGTGCTTGAGGGTTACCTTAATCTCATTTATTGCTTCACTTCACTCATTCAATTAGTTCTTACTTATTAAACCAGATGCAGACACTTCATCCCCATTGTTTCTTCTGTTCCACAAAAGGAGATGACAAAACCTACAAAGTCTAAATTTAAAAAGAGCTTCTGGGTGGGCCCAGAAGGGAGAATGCTGCCAAGAATCCCTGTGCCCAGCCTCGTGTCACTCTCACATTTTCTGGAAAAATCCCCTTGCCCAGGATTCTTCTCCTGGGAAGCTGAGAAACCTCAGAGAAAAAGGAGAACAATATTATCTCGTTTGCTTCTCCTGTGTTTTGCTGCTTTGGAATGTGGTTTGGACATTGTTTACCAACAGGTGGGTGTTTGATTGGTTTCATGTGAATTGTTTTAACTGAATGACCAAACACAGCCAGCTGTGTCCGGACTGGAGAGAGTCACAAGTTTTTCATTAGTATCTTGTTATGCCTTCTGTAAGTGTCCTTTCTGTGTTCTTTAGGTGGTATAGTATTATATACTATAATATAGTTTATATTATATACATATTATGTATAATATAAACTATATTATAGTATATAATACTATACCACCTAAAGAATAGTTTTAGTATAGTATAACATAGTATAATAATATAGTATAATGTAGTATAGTACAATATAGTATGATAGGATATGATGGATAGGATATGATATAACATAACATAATATAACATAACATAATATAATATATCATAACAAAATATATATTATAACATAATATATCATAACATATAACATATTGATATAAAAAATATTATATACTATAATAGTTTTAGTGTAGTTTTAGTAGAGTACAATATATTATAATAATGCAGTATAGTATAATATAGTATAATAAATATAGTATAATAATATAGTATGCTAAGGTAGTATAATGTAGTATAGTATGATATGCTATGATATAGTATGGTATGATATTATATGATAGGATATGATATATCCTTATATATCCTAATATATTTAATATAATAAAATATAATATAAATCATACTATAATATATCAAACAAAATATATAATGTAATACTATAATATATCATAACGTGTATCATAACATAATATTTTAATATAATATAATATCATATCATATCAAATAAATTAGCCTTCTAAGAACACGGAGTCAGATTCTTAATTTCCCCCTGCCGCAGGGGGCAGGAAAATCCCTGATGCCCGTGTGCCCGAGGGGGGCAGGACTCACCAGCAGGCCAGGATGCAGAGGGCAGTGAAGAGGATGATGGGGATGGGGTAGGAGGCACAGAGCAGCCCGTGGCTGTAGAACGCCCGCGAAATCCTCTCGCGCAGCCTCTCAGTCAGGGTCATCCTCACCTCCAGGCCATCCCGGGGCACAGCAGCGTGGGCAGCCCTGCAGGGAGGCACTGCCTCCACCTGGGAGGGCACGGGGACAGAAACAAGGGAAATAAATGTTAGCAGCTTGGTTTAGAAAGATTGCCAACGTTAGGGAAGGAATTCTTCCCTGGGAGGGTGGGGAGAGGCTGGGATGGAATTCCCAGAGCAGCTGGGGCTGCCCCTGGATCCCTGGGAGTGCCCAAGGCCAGGCTGGACATTGGGGCTTGGAGCAGCCTGGGATCATGGAAGGTGTCCCTGCCATGGCAGGGGTGGAACTGGATGGGCTCTGAGGTCCTTTGCAGCACAAACCACTCTGGGATTTATTTATTGACGCTGTGAAATGACTGAGCAGATCTCAACCTCGCTGTCAGGGCTGGACCATGCCTGTTCCAGGGGAAACTCAAGAACAACATGGATATGCTGCTCCTGTAGCACAAAATACATCACAAGTGGCTCTCTGACCAGCCTGGGCTGCCCAAGGCACTCTGGGGAGGAGCACAGCACTGGCAACAATTCCTGGTACCTTCAAGGAGGAAAACTTTCTATTTACTCTCTTCACCTGCTGTCCAACAGCAGCATTCTGTAAGAAAACACTGAGCATTCCAAAGCCAGTATTTCTTTATCACTTGGGGGGGTTGCATATTAAAATCTGCCATCTTTATTTGCTTTATGCTGTGACAGAGCTCCTAAGAGTGAACAGCAGGAATTGTTCCTGCTCCAAGTCATTTCTGCAAACAGAGATTGTCTAAGCCAAAATAAACCTGTGGATTGCAGGACAAATGTTAAAGGAGAATTTCCTGCCTCTTGCATGACTGCAAACCCAAGACAAAGTTTGCCTGGAAGCACGAGGGCAGCAGGATGTGCCCACCTTGCAGCCCCACAGGTGACATTTCTGGCTTGCTTCAGGTACAAGAGACAGACACAGCACAGAATCCCAGGATCAGTGAGCTTGGAAAAGCCCCCCAAGGTCCCTGAGTCCACCCTGTGCCCCATGGCCACCTTGTCCCCAGCCCAGAGCGCCGAGTGCCACCTCCAGGGACACCTCCAGGGATGGGGACTCAGCACTGCCCGGGCAGCCCCTACCAACCCTGAACCTCTCTTCAGTGAGGGAATCTCCCAATTTCCACCCTGAGCTGCCCTGGCCCAGCCTGAGGCCGTTCCCTCTGCTCCTGTCCCTGTTCCCTGGAGCAGAGCCCATCTCCCCCTGGCTCCTGTGTCCTGCACTCTCACAAAATCGAGGCTGACCAGCAGAAGGAAGAAATGTAGAACTTCCCTTTGCAGGAAAAATCAACTCAAACTTGCTACTTTTTCCCAGACAAAAGCTTTTATCTCACTCAACAATAGTTACATGTTCCAAATTCTTTGCGTTTCTGCCTGAAAGGCTTTACAGCCTTCCCAGGAGCCTCCCTGGACACTAAGGGCAGGGAAACACAGCAGAACCCACTGTGAGCTCAGAGGATAAGCTAACAAAGGTAGGAAACTTTCCTTTTTCTAACACACAGTCACCTGGGGTTTTAGGCAGAGTCAACTGCTCAGTTTCCCACAAAATGTTCTGGAAGCAGGCCTCAGCATTAGTGTAATAAAAACACACAGCTGAGCCAGTGAAGCCTGGAGGGGGGAAATAGAAGGAAAAATCCCAAATAAATCCCTGCTCCATAGTGCTTTTCTTGCACTTGAATACATTCAGTCATTTGCTCCATCATGTTGCCTAGACCTGAACCTCCAATGGGGATTTTAACCCAGCATTTTCCATTTACAGCCCCAAGCTTGGCAAAGCAGGAACAGACCCAACGTGGTCCTTCTGGCCCCTTTTCCAGCATCCCAGCAGGACCCACACATCCAGGGGCTGACCTGGCTGTCCACACCTGCTCTGCAGGGAGGGAGGAAGGGAGGGAGGAAGGGAGGAAGGAAGGAAGGAAGGAAGGAAGGAAGGAAGGAAGGAAGGAAGGAAGGAAGGAAGGAAGGAAGGAAGGAAGGAAGGAAGGAAGGAAGGAAGGAAGGAAGGAAGGAAGGAAGGAAGGAAGGAAGGAAGGAAGGAAGGAAGGAAGGAAGGAAGGAAGGAAGGAAGGAAGGAAGGAAGGAAGGAAGGAAGGAAGGAAGGACTACAAATGAGGATTTATAAAGGTGACTGGGTGGGTCTGTGCTGTTGGAACAGCTCAATGTGATGCTCACAGCCCTGGGGGCCAGGTGGGAGCAGCAGCAGTGAGGGAGGGGTCCCCAGCAGTAATTCCCCCTCCTGGTGCTGCAGGCACTGCCCTGTACCCATAAACCCATCAATCCCACACAGGCTCCTGGGGGATCAGAGCATCTCCTGCCTTCAGAGCTGCCCCAGAACACGTGGGAGCAGCAGGACTGACACCAGAGCTCCTCAGATTCCTGCTGGAAGTGACACATCTGCCCTGGGCTCCAGCTCAGATCATGACCTGTCACCATCATATTTTCTAGAAAAATCCCTTGCCCAGGATTCTTCTCCTGGGACTCTGAGAAGCCTCAGAGAAAAAGGAAAACAATATTATCTCATTTGCTTCTCCTGTGTTTTGCTGCTTTGGAATGTGGTTTGGGCATTGTTTACCAACAGGTGGTTCTTTGATTGGTTTCATGTGAATTCTTTTGACTCATTGGCCAATCATGGTCAGGCTGTGTCAGGACTCTGGAAGGAGTCAGAGTTGTCATTATCTTTTTAGCCTTCTGTCTGTATCCTTTCTGTATTCTTTAGTATAGTGTTTTTTAATATAATATAAATCATCAAACAATAAATTAGCCTTCTGAGAACATGGAGCCAGATTCACCATTCCTCCCTTTGACAGGGTCTCAGAAAATACCCCAGTGAGGCAGGAAGGAGGCTGCAGGCAGGACAGTGTGACACAGGGAGGGGTTACAGGTGTCTCCCTCACCTCTGGGCTCCTCCCAGCTCACACAGAGCAAAGGAGCTGTAGGAGAATGGGGGGGTAGGATGGTCAGGATGGACAGAGATGAGAGATCTCTGAAGCCAGGTCATGGAACTTGGGGTTTATTGCAAAGGGCCTGGGTGCAGGGGCCTTTTGGGATTTGGGGTTTATTGCAAAGGGCCGGGGTGCAGGGGCCTTTTGGGATTTGGGGTTTATTGCAAAGGGCCGGGGTGCAGGGGCCTTTTGGAATTTGGGGTTTATTGCAAAGGGCCGGGGTGCAGGGGCCTTTTGGAATTTGGGGTTTATTACAAAGGGCCGGGGTGCAGGGGCCTTTTGGGATTTGGGGTTTATTGCAAAGGGCCTGGGTGCAGGGCCCTGCTGGGAGCTGCCAGGCACAGCTCAGAGCAGGCACAAGAGAAGAGAGGGAGAGAGGATGAGAGGGTGAGAGAGGATGAGATGATAAGAGCATAAGAGAGTAAGAGAGCAAAGTTCCCGTTACAATACCATAAATCTTCTGTGTTGAATATTCTAATTCTCACTAACCAATCTAGTCCAAGATACAAATCCTACAGCATTTACATACAGCCTATAAGAATCATTACATTACCATCCTGTGTTACATTTTAAACCCTAAAATCTCCTCTTTGGGTCCCTTCTGCCAAGCTGTAGGGTCTGCTCTGACCCTTGGAGCTGTCTGCAGGCAGAGGGTGTTGTTTGATTGCCTTCAGTCCAACCACACCATTGTTTTCCAGTTGTTCAGTAACTGAGGTGTCTCAAAGCTTGCTTTCATTTCAATCTCACTTATAGTTTCCATAGTCTCAAAATCTTTTGCCAGGCAATCATATTGATAAGGCTTTCCTGCTCCATCTTCCCCAACAAGGAGCCATCACAAACCCACAGGCTGATCCACAGGCTGCAAACAGCTCCCAGCCCTCCCCAGCAGTGCCCAAAGCCAGCAGCACAGACAGCCCAGCACAAGGGAAATCTCGGCTCCCTGCAGATGCACAAAATGGATGATGGATTGCTCAAACCCCAGAAAAGCAGCTGGATTTCCTTGCCCTCTGTTTGGCCCCAGAGGTGGCTCAGGGCTCTGATGCTGTGAGTGATCACCCACTGCTCTCACTGCCATGGGAGCTCCCAAACCCCACTGTCCACAGAGGGAGGAGGGCAGGGAGAGAGGCACAGAGCTCAGAACGCAGCTCTCCTCTCCTCAGCAGGGGCCAGGGAACATTCCTCGGGACTTCAGAGGTGGGAAAACAAGAGCCTGGCTCCAGACAAGCTCCTTCAGAGAAAAGCTGCACAATGGGCTCTAACACCAAGGTCCTGCTCTCCCCTGGCATTCCCATGGGAAGAATGAGGGGCTTTGTGCTGCCAGAGGACACGGAGGTCACGAGGAACAGAGCACTTCCTATGGGAAAATCCCAGCCATGCACCACCCTGGGCAGGCTGCAGGCTGTAAGGGGTTAATCCGTGCCCTGCCTCAGGAACAAGGCCTGGCTGTAAGGGGTTAATCCCAGCACTGCTGTCAGGAACAAGGCTGCAGGCTGTAAGGGGTTAACCCCAGCTCTGTGTATGAACAAGGCCTGGCTGTAAGGGGTTAACCCCAGCCCTGTGTAGGAACAAGGCCTGGCTGTAAGGGGTTAACCCCAGCACTGCTGTCAGGAACAAGGCCTGGCTGTAAGGGGTTAACCCCAGCACTGCTGTCAGGAACAAGGCTGCAGGCTGTAAGGGGTTAACCCCAGCACTGCTGTCAGGAACAAGGCCTGGCTGTAAGGGGTTAACCCCAGCCCTGAATAGGAACAAGGCCTGGCTGTAAGGGGTTAACCCCAGCCCTGTGGAGGAACAAGGCCTGGCTGTAAGGGGTTAACCCCAGCTCTGAGTAGGAACAAGGCCTGGCTGTAAGGGGTTAACCCCAGCCCTGTGTATGAACAAGGCCTGGCTGTAAGGGGTTAACCCCAGCCCTGTGTAGGAACAAGGCCTGGCTGTAAGGGGTTAACCCAGCCCTGTGTAGGAACAAGGCCTGGCTGTAAGGGGTTAACCCCAGCTCTGAGTATGAACAAGGCCTGGCTGTAAGGGGTTAACCCCAGCCCTGTGTAGGAACAAGGCCTGGCTGTAAGGGGTTAACCCCAGCCCTGTGTAGGAACAAGGCCTGGCTGTAAGGGGTTAACCCCAGCCCTGTGTAGGAACAAGGCCTGGCTGTAAGGGGTTAACCCCAGATCTGAGTATGAACAAGGCCTGGCTGTAAGGGGTTAACCCCAGCCCTGTGTAGGAACAAGGACTGGCTGTAAGGGGTTAACCCCAGCCCTGTGTAGGAACAAGGCTCCGGAACAGCTCTGAGTCCTCAATGGATTCCCGTTCACACAAGGGCACTTTCCATATTCAGAAGGTAGAAAATGACATTGCACCGCAGCTCTGGGGCTGAAAGGCTGACACAAGTTTTTGAGCCAAATTTCAATCCCCAAAATGTGCAAACTTTCTTCATTTTACCTGTCCTGCCTGACTTTGCCAGCTTTACCCCACTTGTTCTTGCCTCTTTTCCTCCCTCTACAACATTCATTCATGGTTTGAGTTTAAAATTTCAGAGGTTGTCTGGAACAGACCCCATTTTATAAGTGGCATTTCACTCATTATTAACATCTCTTGAAAAGCTGGAGTAGCAACAACAACGAAGATTTAAAGAGAACACTTCAGTAATCTCTACATGTCAGATAAAGTTATCTGCTCCCCAAACAGGGGCTGACATTCAAAAATCACTTTCCAAAAGGGTTTTCAGGACATTTTTAAACTTTTCTGCCACAAGAGAAGAACCTCAGTTCGCTCCTGCTTTGGAAGTCATTCACTGAATGTGGTTTCTATCCTTTCTTCCTTCCCAAAATACTCCCAGCAGCACCAGACAACAACTTGCTGTGGATGATGAGACAGGACAGGACATCCCACATCAGAAGCACAGAAGTTTGGGATAGGTGACAAAAAGAGAAAATGCCCAAATTTAGAAAAAACACAATTTCAAAGTTCACTCCTCTTGTTGCATCCAGCCAAGGGAAGCTCCCTTGCACAGATCATCCAAACACAAGGAAACAGAGAAGAACAGAGATTCCAAATACAAGGAAACATTTCCCAAGCCCTTCTTCTCCATTACAGTTCTTGCCCCACCTGCACAGCTGGGAATGATCCCCTCCACAGGCACAGAATGCCAGAATGGTCTGGGCAGGAAGGAACCTAAGGATCACCCAGTCCCAGCAAACGGGATGTGATGCACAGAGGGAAACACCATCCTGGGATCCCCATCCTCAGTGCCCTGAAGGTGTGACAGGATGCAGTGTGAAACAGGAAACCGTGTGTTGGAATGGGGAATGGAATGGAATCAGGGTGTAAATCCATCCTCACGCTGCACTGAGCACTCCTGCTCCTCCTCCTCACCCCACAAGGGACACAGGGGTGCCCACAGACAGAGAGCAGCCCCAGAAGGGTGCCCACAGACAGAGAGCAGCCCCAGGAGGCTTTTCCAGCTGCAGCAATTTGCTCAGGAAGGGGACCCCAGGGATAACCCTGTGTGCACCAAACCAACCCCAGAGCTGCAGCTCAAAATAAACCCCAGCTAAGCCGGGGAAATCCTGTGCCCAGGACACTGTCCCTGTCTCAGGGGTTACAGCCAGCAGAGAGCCACCAGGGCCTGCTGAGCAAAGCCAGGGTCCCTTGGCTCTGGGAGCCCCTGGCACACGAGCCCCAGGCTGGCTGCAGGGTCCCCAGGGTGGCTGCAGTGTCCCCTGGCTGGCTGCAGTGTCCCCAAGCTGGCTGCAGTGTCCCCAGGGTGGCTGCAGTGTCCCCAGGGTGGCTGCAGTGTCCCCAAGCTGGCTGCAGTGTCCCCAGGCTGCTCTTGGGGCACCCCAGGCTGGCTGCAGTGTCCCCAGGCTGCTCTTGGGGCACCCCAGGCTGGCTGCAGTGTCCCCAGGCTGCTCTTGGGGCACTCCTGGCTGGCTGCAGTGTCCCCAGTGTGGCTGCAGTGTCCCCAGGCTGCTCTTGGGGCACTCCTGGCTGGCTGCAGTGTCCCCAGGCTGCTCTTGGTGCACCCCAGGCTGGCTGCAGGGTCCCCAGGCTGCTCTTGGGGCACTCCTGGCTGGCTGCAGTGTCCCCAGGCTGGCTGCAGTGTCCCCAGTGTGGCTGCAGTGTCCCCAGGCTGCTCTTGGGGCACTCCTGGCCACGCTCAGGAGGCACAGGGAGCCTGCCCTGGCAAACCCTGACACAAAGCATCCACGTGATCCCTTTGGAACAATCTCCTCCTCTTTGTTTATCCATGCAGCCGCTCCACAAGTGCCTGGGGAATGGCTTTCTCCTGAAAACAGCAGAGCCTGATGCAACAGCCCCGAGCAGTTACAGCTGAGGGCACCCCAGGAACCCCAGCTGGGCAGTGCCACCTTCCCCTCTCCTGGCCCTGCAGCCAGCCCAGGGCCAGGCACACACACCAGAGACTCCATCCATCCTCCACTCCTTGTGTACACAGCCCATCCAGCACAGACCTGCAATGCTCTTCCCTTTCTACTACAGGTAGTAATTCTACTCATGCTCTTTCCTAATCCTCTCCACCAGAGCAGGGTCAACATCTCAGCCCAAGCCTCTTGTCTGAAGTACAAAAGTTGGCAAAATGCTCTTGGATCATCTCCCTGGACTTGTGCAAAGTCTTGGGGTCCAACAGCACAAGGACCTGGAGCTGCTGCAGGGCTGGAGCCGGGTTGGGAGAGCTGGGAATGTTCCCCTGGAGAGGAGAAGGCTCCTGGGAGAGCTCAGAGCCCCTGGCAGGGCCTGGAGGGGCTCCAGGAGAGCTGCAGAGGGACTGGGGACAAGGCATGGAGGGACAGGACACAGGGAATGGCTCCCAGTGCCAGAGGGCAGGGATGGATGGGAGATTGGGAATTAGGAATTGTTCCTGTGAGGGTGGAGAGGCCCTGGAAGAGAAGAAGCTGTGGCTGCTCAATCCCTGGATTATCCAAGGCCAGGCTGGACAGGGTTTGGAGCTGGGATAGTGGAAGCTGTCCCTGCTATGGCAGGGAATGGAACAAGATGGGCTTTAAGGCCCTGTCCAACCCAACCCAGGATCCTCTGGCTCTGTGTCATTCATGGAATGGTCACTTGGTCTGTCTGTGCCATCCTGAGGCTCCCAGCACTGCTCATATCATGGACAAGCACCAAAGAGCCCAGGCCACCCCCAGTCCCCAGCAAAGCCTGTGAAGGACACAAACTGCAGCTGAGCCCTTGGGCACAGCCCTGAGAGCTCCCTGGGCAGCCCTGAAGGACACAGCACTGCTCATCCTGCCAGCAGGGACAGCCCTGTCCCACTGCCCCAGCACGGGCAGGGACACAGCCCAGAGCAGTGACAGTCACAGGGACACAGGGACAGCCCTGTCCCACTGCCCCAGCACGGGCAGGGACACAGCCCAGAGCAGGGACAGTCACAGGGACACAGGGACAGCCCTGTCCCACTGCCCCAGCACGGGCAGGGACACAGCCCAGAGCAGGGACAGCCACTGGGACACAGGGACAGCCCTGTCCCACTGCCCCAGCACAGGCAGGGACACAGCCCAGAGCAGGGACAGTCACAGGGACACAGGGACAGCCCTGTCCCACTGCCCCAGCACGGGCAGGGACACAGCCCAGAGCAGTGACAGTCACAGGGACACAGGGACAGCCCTGTCCCACTGCCCCAGCACGGGCAGGGACACAGCCCAGAGCAGGGACAGTCACAGGGACACAGGGACAGCCCTGTCCCACTGCCCCAGCCCAGCCATGGGACCCACAGCCCAGAGCAGGGACAGCCACAGGGACACAGGGACAGCAGGGACAGCCACAGGGACACAGGGCTGCAGTGACTCTGGGGGCTCTGTAGACAGCTCTCACTCAGAGCAGTGACAGTCACAGGGACACAGGGACAGCAGGAACAGCAGGAACACAGGGCTGCAGTGGCTCTGGGGGCTCTGTACATGGCCCTCAGAGCAGGGACAGTCACAGGGACAGCAGGGACACAGGGGGCTCTGCACACAGCCCTCACTCAGAGCACAGCGAGCTTTGCTCAAGTTATTCCCAACACATTTTATCCAGTTTGCTCTTCAGCAGTGCCAGAAATGTCCACAGGTGTCACACAGGGTTTGGTTTGGTTTTCCCTGGGCCCCTCCCTGCTATTTAACCCCTTCTGCTCCCAGGGGGCACAGCCAGCCCCAGAGGGGGATGTGGAGCCATGGGATTGCTGAGGCTGGAGGAGCCCTTGGAGTCCCACTGCTCCCACAGTGCTGCCAAGGCCACCACCAGCAATGTCCACACTCAGACTTTCACCTGCCCCTTCCCACACACACAGGAGGTCACCAGGTTCCTTTAGTTAGGGATTACATCTCATCAATTATCCTCATGCCTGCAGCTGGCTATTTTTGCTTGAACCCCAACCTCACCACTGTCCTTCCTCACCACCAGCCCCATTTCAGGCCATGTTTAATTGCTCAAACCCATTTCTCACTCCTGAGTCACACGTGCAGCCCTTGCCTGCTTTATGTCATTTACAACTTGAATGTGCACAGTCTGTTCTGGCACTTCAGTGGTGAGGGAGCCCCCAGAGCCCCCTCAGAACACCCAGGCCCATTAACAAGGCTGTTACTGCTGCTCTGAATACATTCATTTATCCGTCACAGACTGGCACCTTCTTAGGCTCAGAGTTTATTTCAATTGCACCTACTCAAGACTGTTCTTTGGATAAAACTCAAATCTTAGAGGATTCATGGCCACAGCTGCTTTTCTGCAGCCAGAAACAGCCCTGGTATCTTACCCTGGAAAGAGCAAGCTCACCTTGGCAAGGAGTACCTGTGGCAAAGCAGCACCAGCCATTCTGCACTCCTGCTCCCTGCCAGGTTCTTTTCAGCCATGTCCCACCTGCTGCAGGATTTTGGGATGAGCGCTCCTGCCCATTCCCCTTGTCCCACTCCCACCCACACCAACGGCTCGCTCTCCTCCAGCCTTCAGAAACATCACTGACTTTCCATGCCTCAAAGACGCCTCCTGAAGCTTTCAGGTCTTTTTTAGTCCGTGCTTTGAGCACACAGAAATCCCTCCCTGAAACGACAGCTTGCAAAGCTGCTCTTTGTTTTTGTAGCCTGCCACCAGCACCAGTTGCTCACCAAGAGTCAAAAGGTGCTGAACACTCCAGTTTTGGGGGTGCCACACATCAGGTTTTCCTCTTTGTTCTTTCCTTTACCACATTCTGCCATGAGGACATTCCCAGAATAATGTGTGCCCTGATGCCCTCTGACAGTCAGGTTTGATTTCTATCTTAATCCTCCCTTTGTGGCCGTGCTGCTGTTCAAAAGAGGAATGGAAACACCTCAGGGTTCGAATCACCCTGACTGCAGGAGTGCTGGAGATAAATCAGCACTTCAAGGATTCCTGCCCAGCTCCAGCCCTGCTTTTGTGAGGTAAAGTTTGCCTGGGAAGCACCTGGGGCCATTCACCATCCCAAGGAGGCCAGTGGAGATTCACTCTCTTCCTCAGTTATCTTCCACCTCAGAAAACCAGGATCTGAGCTGAGCACAGCTCCTTCCCTGCTCCTTTCTCCAGGGCTGGGGCTCCTCTCCCTGCACAGGACACATTTCCTGCCTCAAAACTCTCCTTCAGAACAGAAATCAGCATCGGTGGTCAATGATCAGCATTAGGAAATAAAACCCACACCAGCCTGTTTAATGCAGGCAAACACCTTCTGTCTGCATGCTTTGGTGTTTAGTTCTGAAACAGACAAACTCAAAACTCAAATCCATGCCCGAATACCTGAATTGCACCTTCTCTGCACCTCTTTTTAAGGGATGTGCCACCACAGATGCTTCACCCTGCAGCTTGGCAGGGCAGGGACAGTTAAAGAGGACAGTAACACCTGCAGGGGTGCCCAGATGGGCAAACATTGCCTGTGGAAGGACCTGGAGCTCCTTCCCCAGCCCTGCTCCAGCCCCAGGAGCAGACAGCAGCTTCCCAAAACCCTTCCCAGGTAAAACCACATCCACGTAAACCCTCTAAACAGAACCCTGCATTTTCCAAACCCACACTCCATACGGGGTCTGTTTGCCTTGTCCTAGAAGAAAACCCCTCCAAAACCCCTCAGAAATACCTGCTGAGCACCTTCACCCACCCTGCAGCAGAGCCCAGCCAGCACTGCCAGGGGTTTCCTGACTGACTGGAATTAGAGCTGGGTCAAACACAGTTTATCCCTTCAGCACCATCATTTCCCAAAAACACCTTGTGGAAACATAAACCAGGAGTGTTCCCGTTCCAGAGGGAGGGCTGGGGTGCAGCACCAGTTGGGTTCCTGTTCAGTGAAGGGTTTCCACAACTTGAGGATTTGGCAGGGAACCAGAAGTGTGCCCTTGGCTCTCTGGGGAACACATTTCCACACAGACCCAGCCAGAGCTCCAGCCCTGTTTCCAGCCTGACTCTGGAATTCTGGAAGCTCTGGTGTCAGGCATGGCATTGCCAGGGATCCCCTCACAGGCAGGATGACAAAAGGGAGAGAAACCCCACAGTTCTGATCATTAATCCATGCGATAAAAAGCAAAAAAGGAGACATAACCCTGAGCTTGCATTGCCCTGCATGGTTCCCTCAGAAATAACCCCCAAAGCTCTGCTCACGACAGCTCCCATGGCTCAGGAGTCTGCACTCCCAGATCTTGAGGGTTGCAAAGAGGGACACAGCAGCTGTAAGGTGATGCACCTGCCTGGGATTGGCTTTCCACAGGTTCTGGGTCACAGCAGGGCAGGGCTGAGCACACCAAGTGCCAGGGCTGCCAGCCCCGAGCAGGGACACTGGGCACCCCCAGCAGCACACACAACCAAACATTTTCCTTTCTAATCACCAGCAGCTAGGAAGCCAGGCCCAGGAAATCACTGCACTCTTTCTTCCAGAGGGAGAAACTATCCCAAAACTCCTCTGTGAGGCAGCAAGCCCCGAAGTCTGACTCAAACATTGTCCTTTGTAAACAAACCAACTATTATTCCTTCACCACAATGCTCCATACAAGATTAATTCAGATTTAAGAACTGCAATCCTGCTCCCCTCTCCACTGCCCACTATGCTCTCACTCTAGCTGAATTCACTCTTTTCCTGAAAGGAGAACTTTACTTTTTCCCAGTTACGCCAAAAGGCCAAGGCTGTTCTGAGCCTTTGGAGCTGGGTCTTCACCTGAGGACATGAATTAAGATTCCCTCCGAGACAGGCACCCTCAGTTCCCTGTTGCTCCCTGCCCTGGTATCTCGGATGTGAGCAGTAACACTCCCAGACCTGGCAATAGCAGCTGCACCACCACAGAACTGCTCAGTTCCTTCAGCCTTTCTTCCTCACCCTTTAATGCTCTGCACCAGGGGGAGAAGGGGATTCAGAGGAATTATAATCACAGATATCAGAGCCAAGGAAAGCTGCTTCCACCTCTCCCTCCAGTCCCAGGAGCCCCGTGTGCCAGCAATCCCTCCGTGCTGCCCGGCACAGGGACTGTGCCCCCTGTCCCCCAGAGCCCCTGGAGTCTCCTGGGGAAGGGGAGGAAGAGGAAGGTGCCTGCAGCTGCCTGGCCTGGAAAGGATTCCCAGGAGCTGCTGCTCCTCACCGACTACATTCCACTGCAGGCAGGTAATGCTATTTTTGCTCCTGGAGCTGTACCTGTTCTACTTTTTAAATTCTCATCAGAGAGGGAAAAAAAAAGGAGTTTTTGGTGCATAATGATCCAAGCTCTGACGCCAGACAGGCCCAGCAACCCCCTGACTGAAAACAGTGTTGAGTAACTCAGGGAGAGCCTGACTAATTCATTCATCATAGGATTCTGACACTTAAAATACTATTTTAATGCACCTGAGACAAACCCTGATTGTTCAGGGCTCTTTTGGGATGTTATATTTAAATCCTGATTGGAAAAATAAGCCATGCCAAGTTGCACCTGGAAACACAGAGCTGTGCCACAGGCTCAGGGAACATCCCAGGGTGTTTTCCTCTCTTCCCAATCCCAGCTAATCTCCTTTCTGCATTACACAACAGCTCATGTAATCCCAAATTTACCACCCTAGTCCTCCCCTCACAGCTCTGCTTTCACAGAGAGGGAACTCACGCCTCATCTCTGCCCCTTGAATGAAAAGAAACTTGGTTTGCCTTTCAACAACCCGGAAAAACACGTGGATGCTGCATTCAGGAAATTCTGGCACTGAGGCCAAAATCGTTCTGGAGTCCTTTCCTCGGGATTCTCCCCAGCACAGCCCCACAACTGCCTCAGCATTCCAAAAGCCCCTCAGTAGTTAGATCACACATAATGTAAAGATGTTCATTCTGACTCACACGAGGAAGTCGACTCCTAAATTTTGAGCAAACCCCAAAGTTCAGAGATTTGTGGTTCAGTTCAGTTCATGATTCAGGGGGCGAGATAACTGAGTGAGCACAGAGCCAGGTCCCCAGAGAGCCAGGGCAGCAAAGCCCTCTGGTTCCAGAGGGCTCAGTCACCTGTACAAACCTATAGAGTATTTAATTCCCAGTCCCACCATTCCCTTTACATGTTCCATCACTGCAATCCTTTCCCTCAAGCCCAGAGCAGCAAACCCAAACCCGCGTGGTTCCGGAGGGCTCAGTGACCTGTACAAACCCACGGAGTGTTTCACTCCAGTCCCACTGCTCCCTTTACACGTTCCATCCCTGTAATCCTTCCCCTAAAACCCTCTCCTGGTCCTGCAGCAGAGGCGATCAAGCTCTTCTCTCCTCTCTCCCTGTTCGCTCGGCACCTTGGATGCCCCAACCCTTCCTCCATCTCTGCCCATTCGCGAATATTGTCCAGATTCCCGGGCAGGTGACGGTGATCACCCCGCGGGATGGGCAGGGCAGGGTCGGGCAGCACCGAGCGCAGTCCCCGAGAGCCCCGGCACAGAATCCTCATGGCACCGACAAGCCCCGGAATAAAACACTCCGCGGTCCCCCCGTTCCCTTCCCGAATATCCCACTCCGCCTTCCCATCCCGCGCTCCTCAGGGATCCTGCCCCGGTAAAAGCGGGGATGCGGGCCGGAGGGGAGGCCGGGGGTGCGGGGGAAGGAGCGCGGCCCCGGGCCCCCGCCAGGGGAGCCCGAGGCAGGGCACGGGTGGTGAGGGGGTATCCCCACGGCCGATCGCGCAGCCCCCGCCCGCACCGGGCCCTTCTCACCTCACCGGGAAGCGGCTCCTTCCTCACCTCCGCCCTTTGACCTCCCAGCAGCCGCGGCTCTCGTGCTTCGTGGGTGGGGGGTTTTCCGGATTTTTTTTTTTTTTTAGCGCAGGATGTTGTGGGCTCTATTAGCTGCAAACCCGCGTTAATCCCGAGCCTTTCCGCCCGTTCCCGGCCCGGCTTCTCCCACCCCCTCCCGCCCTCCCCCCGCTGCCGCCGCCGGGCCCCGACCGCGCGCGCGCAGCGCCGCACGCCGGCCACACCCCCCGCCGTCGGCGTGGCCACGCCCACGTTCACCCGACCACGCCCTCAAGGGAGCCGTGAGCCCCCAATATGGGCTTTATTTGCATGGCCACGCCCACACTGCGCGAGACGCGTCTTTATTTACATGGCCACGCCCCTGGCCCCATCCCCGCTTTTCACTGGCCACGCCCCCTGTCCCTCCGGCCGCGCCCCCGGAAGCGGCGCGAGCACGTGGAGCGGGCGGCTGCGGCAGCAACGGGACCGAGACCGGGCCCGGGCCCTGCAGCGGCCAGCGCCGTGCGAGCACATCCGGGCACCGGCCGCGCTGGGCTTCGGGGCAGAGCGGAGCCGGCCTGTGCAGCCGGGCGTGGCGGGAATGTGCGGGTCAGGCGCTGCGGGTCCCGAGTATCCCCAGAGGAACAGGAGGAGCTCATGGCGGGGATTGGGCACGAGGAGCCCCGGAGCATCCCGGGACAGAGCACCTCGGGAGGGAGCGCCTTGCAGCGGGAGCCCTGGCTCGGTGCAGGGGACAGAGGGGACTCTGGTTCCCGGGAACAGAAGCGGGCCAGGCACTGGGCACACGCTACGGGAAGGGGCAAGCGGTGCCCAAAGGCCAAGGGATCTTTCCTTCGCCCCCAGCAGTGCCCCTGCTCTCCTGCCAGCACCGTGCTGGCATGCTGCAAAACACATGCCCTGCTCCTTCATCTCCAGGAGCTGAGCACCCCCGGAACAGCCCTTCCAGGGCCCTTCTTGCTGCTGCAGACTCTGACACTTACCAGTCCCTGCTGCCTGCAGATTTCCCAATATAACACATCCCCTATATAACACATCCCCTTCTCCCAGGGACCTGCAGCCCTGACCACCAGCCTCAGCCTTGGTGGGACCTCCCCTGCTCGCAGCTCCCTCCGAGGCCAAGGGAACAGGAGAGCTGAGCCCTCAGGCCAAGTCCCAGAGCAAGTTCTGAGCCCAAGGGAAGGGAGAGCTGAGCCCTCAGGCCAAGTCCCACCCAAGTTCCAGCGCTGCCCAAGCTCTGGCTGGCACACACACAGCCCTGAGTGCATGGCAGGGCCCTGAGCACGCAGCTGGTGGCTGACCCCAGGCAAGGCCAGCCTGTCCTGCCACCGATGGCACCATTCCTGCCATCCACTCTCGGGCTGCCCTCCTGCAGCGTCAGCTCCAGAGCGAGGCCTTGGTTGGAGCACGGCCATGCCGGTGGCCTTGGGCAGCACAGCTGTCCCCTCGTGTCCTGGTGGCCAAGGCCACTGCTGGACACTGGGCAGGGCTGTGACTCAGTAACCCCCACAGGCCTCATGGCCCCGTCCAAGCTCACACCACTGCACTGTGCAGGCAGAGAGGCTCTTTCCAAAGGGCTTGGATCCGAGGGAACGTGCCCTGCATGGGGTCATGGCGGGTCAGGCCCAGGCTCCTCAGCACATTTCTGGGATACAGGCACTGGTTATGGCAGAAAGAACCAGGCAGAAGGCAGCAGTGATGTCACACAGTGACAATGTCACACAGTGACAATGTCACACAGCAGTGATGTCACACAGTGACCCAGCCAGTTACAAGAGAGAGGCAGAGCCTGGGAGCCAGAATTTGGGATCTCTCTAAGGATAATCCCACAGACATTACTCCAATTATTCACCATTCCGTGCCCGTCACAGATGCACTTGAGGCTGCTGCAGTGCCAGCAGCTACTGGTCCTCTCCTCCTCCCTCTGCATATTGTGATAGGGCAGTGACCCTGGGCACTGCCAGCACACTGGGACAGCAGCAGTGGCACTGGGCACTGCCACTTCCACAGCCGAGCACAGAGAGACCCAGGGGACACCAGGGACCAGTGATCCTCTAGCACACACATGGCCTGACTCCCCTCCCTCCTTGTGGCTTTGCCACAATCCCTGGAGCCTGCCTGGCTTCCCTGGGTGCCACTGATCAGCAGCCACAACCCTGAGCTTGCCAGGGCTCCCAGAACTCTTAGGCAAAGGGCACAAATCAGCATGGGATGGGCCACTGAGTCTACGTGGAAAATCAGGAATGTGTCCCACTGCCAGAGCTGCTGTCCCAGCTCTGGAGCTGCAAGGACCTGTCAGATTGCTCTGGACTCTCACAAGTGTGTGGGACGTTTTTATCTCCCAGGATAAATGGGATATCCCAGCAGGAGCAGCTACCAGGAGACCTCCAGGCCTGAGCTCTGTGGCCAGGAGAAGGCTCTGTCCTCACCCAGGCTTGGGAGATGCCCATTCCTGTTCCCTGCCAAGGAGCAGGTGGGGAGCAGTTCCCACCCACAGATCCACGGTTACTTAATCACTGTACCCTTATCTCACTGAAATTACAGATTATTAATAAAAAAACCTGCTTCAGCACAGGCAGGTTGTGTAACTGCTAGTCAGGGTTTGGGATGAGGAAGCAGTGGCTGACACAGGCTCGGAGAGGGGTTTATCCAAGCACAAAGCCCAGGCTGAGCTTGGGAAGCCACAGGGTTTGATAAAGCGGGGCAGTGCCAGCTCTCAGCACAGCCAGGGGAGGGCTGCACACGGAGCTGGGATTTACCAAGTGCAGGGAAGCTGGCAGATGGCCAAACCTCTGCCAGCCAGAGCTGGGAGCGAGGGGAGGATTGCACCAGGCCCCGGGACCATCCCTGCTCCACCCGCTGTGTGTCATCCCCTCCCGTGCCAGCTCCAGCTCCCTCCGTGCAGTGCCTGGCACCGGAAGAGGTGAGGCCAGGCACACCCAGCCCGCAGGGCACCCCCTGCCTGTATTTACATGCTCCAAGGGCCATTCTGGGCCATTCTTGCAAGTTCTTGCTCCCTTTCTTGGCCTGAGTGTGTTGGGAACGGGGTGGGAGGACAAAGGGATGCAGCAGGCCCCAGGCAGGCTGATCCCACGTTGGCACCACTTGCAGGTGTGTCTGAGCTTCCCTCGTGGGTCACTTCACTGTGCTGCTCCTGAGAGGTGCTGGTGGTGCTTTTGCAGAGGCAGGGACTGACACTGCAGGCTCTGCACTGTCACAGTGTCACAGGACTGCAGCTGACAGCCCCCGTGCAAAGAAGGTGACGTTCCTGTCCTGGATCTTGTACTGGTAGGTCTGGACCAGGTCCTGCTCCGCCTGCCGCAAGGACAATCTCTTGATGATCTTGATCTGCAAAGAGAAGGGAACAGGAACATTGTCCCTTTGCTGCCCAGAGCAGCCTTGCCCCCATGCCTCTGGCTGGCCTGCAGGGAAGGGGGGTCACTGACAATCCATCAGCAGCTGCCTGTCCCTGTGCCCTGTCCCTGTGCCTGATGAGGGATCACACAAGTGTCAGCACCCTCCCAGCCCTGCAGAGATCACCGCAGGCCAGGCTCGGATCCACCACTGGGGGAAACTTCCCAGGAAAGTTTTCCCTCACCCCGGGCTGGGAGAAGCCTGCACTGCAGCTGCTGTACAAACCCTGGAAAGCTTCTGGAGGGGGGGAGTCCCAGGTGGCAGGATATCCCTGAATATCCCTGCAGAAGCAGTGACAGCTGGGTGCTCCACCACATCCTGGTGCCCATGGGATTACCCTTAACCACACTGCAGCCTGGGCTGTCTCCCACAACCCCGGGGCCTGCAGTGCTGCAGGTGACAGGGACACGTGCCAGCTGTCCATGCTGCTGTGCCTCACCTGCCCGTGAACATCCTTGCAGAAGCCGGTGGCCAGCCCCTCTGCCCACAGGATGAGGTCGCTGTGATGGCACAGGGAGTTCACAACCAGTTCATTCTCCTCATCCTCTGAATCCTCGTTGCTGTGAACCAGCACCACCACGTTCCCCTGCAACGGGAACAGCAGGCAGGGATGAGCCCCTGGCTGGGCCCAATCCTTTAGGGGAAGGATGGGGAGGGTGGCAGCAGGAGCTTTCACAAACATCCCATCTAAGCTCCAGCTTGCTCTGAATTCCACTGGGAAAAGAACCAGCAGCTGCTAATGGAGAGGGTGGACATGGCCCAGCCAGAATCCCCCCATCCCCTGGCTGATCCCCAGTGTGGGCAGCAGTGGAGGGGGGATTCTGCCCCTATGCCCCACCCAGGGGAGACCCCCCTGCAGAGCTGCCTCCAGCTCTGGGCCCAACCCAGAGGTGTCCCTGCCCACAGCACACATGATCTTTATGGTCCCTTCCAACACAGGCCATTCTGTGACATACAAACACTGAGGAGCTCACTGTACGTTGTGTACACACACACATATGTAACATGCAATCTAAAAATACCTCCAGCCTTTGAGAGGAGACAGTGGCTGAACCAGTCTGTCAGGCTGGGCAGATGGCACTGACTGAATTCAGAGCAGGTAAATAAAGAGGTGGCCAAAGGGCTGCAGCAATGCTCACACCCTCACAGCTCTGACAGGGAGCAAACACCTCCCCAGCACACCGACTCTATTAACAGCCACCCCAAGAGACTCTGCCTCAGCCCATGCAAGTCACCAGTGACTTAAAATAACACGAATTCTCAATCAATTAAAATGTACTTTAAGGCTTCAAAACACCTCAGACAGAAATAGCAAAGCGTTAGCGTGGTTGATATCTTTTTTAGCTCTTTGGAGGTAAATACTCCCTGCCAGCAGATCATGCCTGTCAGCACATACAGCCCAACACCCCGTACTGTGTGAAGTGCAGGGTGACAGCACCCAGCACCATTGGCTCATTCCTCACTCCTGCAGGGAAGTGCCCAGGGAGGGGACGCTGCCTGTGATGGCAGAGCTTGGATGTCACTGTGAGCACTCCTGGCTGTGGTGCCCCTAGGAGTCCCCACATCGCTGGGAGATCTCTGTAGATCATCACCCCACCTCGGGGAGCAGCCACACTGGAGGGTGGTGGGAGTAGGGGCTGGTGTGCCCCCAAAGGGACCCCTCATTTCTGTCCCCTGTGAGACTCACCAGCCCCTCACATGACCCATTTCCACCCCTGCCCTCCCACATAGGGGTGTGAGTCAGGATCTTTGGAGAGCCAGGAGCTCCAAAACCCAACATTTTACATCTCAAATCCCCATTCATACATCAGAGACACACAGAACCCTTCTCTGGGCAGCATCTCCCAGGAATCCAGCTGAACAGGAGCCTGCACAGGTACCCAGGGACCCACACAATTCCCAAGAGTGGCCCCAGAGCAATGATGCAATGATCTGAACTCCCTGGACAGCCACAGGCTTTCAGAAACCTCAGCATGGTCCGATGGAAGGAGCAGACGGAGCCAGGCTTTGCTCTGGAGGCTGAGCACAGGCAGAGCCCAGGGCAGCAGTACCTTCAGCTGGCAGCACACACACACACGGCAGTAGTGGATGAAGTCCAGCACGGCCACCGGCGCAGCCCCCAGGCTCAGCAGGACACTCAGGTCATCCACCAGCAGCACGGGGCCCTTCCAGGAATGGCCGGCGGTGGCGCTCAGGGACACCCGCACAAAGTCAAACAGGGCTCGCAGGTCACAGCTGCTCCCGCTGCAAGACACGAGGGACGTGTCAGGGCTTGGCACCGCCCGTCCCCCTCCTCACCCACTGACCCACGGTGGGGATCACCAGCCTGTCCCCTCCTGCTGTGACAGCCACTCCTCACTCGCTGCCCTTCAGCCCCTGTCCTTCACACCTGCGTGTGGTGGAACCCTCCTGCCCTGCTCCGGGGGCCGTGGAACGGTTTGGGTGGGAAGGAAACTCAAAGCCCATCCAGTGCCACCTCTCTGCCATGGCACAGACACCTTCCACTCTCCAGGCTGCTCCAAGCCCAGTCCAGCATGGCCTGGGACACTGACAGGGAAGTGTCTGGCCTCTGCTGAGCTTCCCAGGGCACAGGGAGAAAATGGCATGGGAGTAAACCCAAAAGCCAGCATGGATAAAGCAGCACTGCTCTCTTGGATAAGAATAAAACTCAAAGTAATGAGAGAAGGGAATAAAACCACTTGGCTGGGGTTTCATTCCACACAAACCTGTGGAGTGCTGAAATAAATGTTTTTCTAGACCTGTGACATGCTTGGCAATGAGGTTGGGAGTGCAAGTTCCCCTAAAATCTGGAAAGGGACACAGGATCCCCCCCAAAGCAGCAGCGAGGGAGAGGCCAGAACACTTAGAGGGATGTGCACAATGCTGGTGTTTCCCTTCCCTTGGTGTCCAGCTGAGTCCTTGGGCCTTGGAGGAGAGCACAAAGGGCAGCAGGAGGCAGCCCTGGACCTTGGGTGGTGCCCTTGGTGGCAGCAGATGTGAGGGGGAACACTCCATGCTCAGGCTCACCTCAGAAACTGCAGAGGACTGGGCTGTCCTGGCTGCTCCTCCTCCCCAAACAGGAGGTCAAGGCAGGACTTGAGACCCTCCAGGAAGACAAGCTGTCCCTGCTCCTTGGCAGCTGCCAGACTGACTCCCTGGAGAGAGGAAAACATTGGCTTTCAGAGTGAACACTTATGGAAAATGGTGCACACAGAACCACATGGGTCGACAGCCAAATTTTCATTCTTGTTTGAATCAAATCTTATCTAAATGTGCTGATAAAGTCAGTGCTTCAGGGATGAAATGGGCATTTCTGTTACAGTCACTGGTGGCATGTTCACTCTTCCGTACTTTGGCAGGAGATAACAAAAGCACATTTGTGATTGTGATTTGGGGGCTCAAACCTCCTGGAATTCCTTCTGGGAAGCCAGCTTGGTGTGCAGAGGCAGGGAGAGAACGGGCCAGGCTTCTCCAAGGGCCTGCTGTGAGCAATCCCTTCACCTCCCTCCCTGGGAGGTGAAAGCTTTTGTTTGTCACTATCTCCAGATCTGTGGCAATGAGGGCTCCGGGCACACCCACGCAGCTGAGCCTGGCACGGCCTGGATCCAGAGAGGCCGTGGGCTTGGCATCCCCACATTGCACAACACCTGGAGAGAGCAGCCAGGGCTCCCACAGCCAGGAATCCCACGGGAAGCAGCCCTGACTCCACCAGGAGGAGGAGGAGGACCATGACAAATGCCTGGGGCTGCAGCTCAGACTCAAACTCAGCTGGCTCACAGCCCTGCCTGCTGGTGAGGCCAATGGAGAGCCACGTGCTGGGAACAGCCAGCTCCAACGGAGACATCCACAGCTGCAGCACACATGGACAAGGCTCAGCTGGAGATCACACAATTCTACACAGGTTTGGGTTGGAGGGATGTTTAAAGGTCACCCACTTCCATCCCTCTGCGGGGACATCTTCCACTGGATTAGGTTGCTCCAAGGCCTGTCAAGGGCAGAAGGAGCTGGGGGGCTCAGCCTGGACAAGAGGAGGCTCTGAGGGGATCTTCTCACTCTCCACAGTTTATCCCAAAAAGGGTGGCTAGGCATTGGAAGGGGCTGCCCAGGGCAGTGGAGGAGTCACCATCCCTGGGGGGATTTAAAGCCTTGTGGATGTGGCACTTGGGTTAGAGGTGGCCTTGGCAGTGCTGGGGGAAAGGGGGACACAATGATCCCTGAGGGCTTTCCAACCTCAGTGATTCCATGACCATGTGCAGTACAATTATTTCCTGGAGGATTGGACTAGGTGACCTTTTCAGGTGTCTTCCAACCCAAACCATTCCATGATTATCTTCCCAGGCTCAATTTTGCAGCACTATCACTTTGTAACATGGATATTAAGAATAATCTGAGGCCTGACTGAACTCCATCTGCTGGCATCTGCTCCCTGCTTTAAATGGAAGCTGCTTGGACTCCCAACCCCAGGAATCCTGCTGCCTGAGAACTCTTCCTCTATTTTCCTTCTACTCAGCTGGGAAGGAACATATGCCTGAATGCTCACTCCCTCTTCAGAGTCCCCCTATCAAGCAATAGATTTTTTTGGGCACTACCCCTCAGTAACAGCTCCAGAAATAGCAGCATTATTGGGCAATTCTGAGCACACACGATGGAAAACTTCCTAGCCAAGGACAGAAGCACCTTTATGTGGCAGGTGAGGAGCAGGGAACAGCCAGCAAATAAATACCTGCCATGCCATAAGGAAAGGCTGGGCTGCACAGCAGCCTCACATTCCCTCACATACCCCATTCCCTCAGGGATTTCTGCAGTGCATAGGACTGGGAACCTGCTGAAGGGCTGTGAGTAAATTCAGCAACTGATTTTACCTTTGCTTCAGCCATTTCTTCCTGCACACACAAAGTCTCTGTACCTCAGATCTGCAAGAAAAGCGTCCCCCCTTCAGAAGGAAACTCAGTGCTGTGACACCAGAGCCTGCCTGGGTGACAGAGAAGGGCCACAGCAGCCAGGGACAGGGTGCCTGTGTGTCAGACCAAGAATTCAGCCCCCTCAGTGCCATGCCACGGACCCAGCAAGTCCAGCTGCGTTTTCCAGCAGGGGAACAGGTTCCAGGGAACTCACCCACTGCAGTCACCTTCCACAGCAAACCTCTGCCTGTCCCCTGCTGCCAGCCCACCCAGTGTGATCTCTGAAAGCAGCACAGGAAGCATCAGGCAGCTTGGAAAAGTGGGCTAAGTGCTCTAAATGGCCAGTGGCACCTTCCTGAGTGCACAGCCAGGACTGATATCCCCAGAGCAGAGCCACTGCAGTGCCCAGCACCCAGACAGCCTAAAAGCTTTCATTGTGAGCCAGCATCCTGCTCCATTACCCTGGAGCACAGGACATTATCCTGGCACACTGCCAGCCATCGACCCAGCCCAGGATGCTCCTGACCAGCAGCACCCAGCCCAGGATGCTCCTGCAGCAGCAGCACCCGGCCCAGGATGCTCCTGCAGCAGCAGCACCCAGCCCAGGATGCTCCTGCAGCAGCAGGACCCAGCCCAGGATGCTCCTGCAGCAGCAGCACCCAGCCCAGGATGCTCCTGCAGCAGCAGCACCCAGCCCAGGATGCTCCTGACCAGCAGCACCCAGCCCAGGATGCTCCTGCAGCAGCAGCACCCAGCCCAGGATGCTCCTGCAGCAGCAGCACCCAGCCCAGGATGCTCCTGCAGCAGCAGCACCCAGCCCAGGATGCTCCTGACCAGCAGGACCCAGCCCAGGATGCTCCTGACCAGCAGGACCCAGCCCAGGATGCTCCTGCAGCAGCAGCACCCAGCCCAGGATGCTCCTGACCAGCAGGACCCGGCCCAGGATGCTCCTGACCAGCAGCAGCACCCAGCCCAGGATGCTCCTGACCAGCAGGACCCGGCCCAGGATGCTCCTGACCAGCAGGACCCGGCCCAGGATGCTCCTGACCAGCAGCAGCACCCAGCCCAGGATGCTCCTGCAGCAGCAGGACCCGGCCCAGGATGCTCCTGCAGCAGCAGGACCCGGCCCAGGATGCTCCTGCAGCAGCAGGACCCGGCCCAGGGTGCTCCTGCAGCAGCAGCACCCAGCCCAGGATGCTCCTGCAGCAGCAGCACCCAGCCCAGGATGCTCCTGACCAGCAGCACCTGGCCCAGGATGCTCCTGACCAGCAGCACCCAGCCCAGGATGCTCCTGCAGCAGCAGCTCAGCTCTCCTGTCCCTCTGGGCAGCTGTGGAGCGTGCTGCCCCCCGGCTGCCAGCAGTGACAGCCCCTCAGAGCAGAGCTGCTGCTCTCCACTGGCCATTCCATACGGGAAAGGGAAATGTCTGAGGGACAGAAGGAATGGAGAGTGCAAAGCAGGGGGAATGAGCTCATCGGCAAACACAGCTGTGGGACAAAGTGGGGCCATCAGTGATCGGGCCACACCACGCCCTCCAAGCTGTGAGCTCCACGCAGGGGACAGGAGATGGGCATCATCAAATGGGACAAATCTGGTTTTCCTGTAAAACAAAACAAACTTTGTACAAGTGAGGGTGGGAACACCAGCCTGGCAGGGTGCCCTGCTGCTGTTTGTCCTGATATAGCCCTGCATGTTCTCTGCAAGGTCAGGGCCAATAACACTGACAGTGCCTTAAAATGAAGTGAGGGTCCTCAGGGAAAGAGGACACAGGCACAAAAAAAGCCAGGGAAGTTTTTTCCTGCAAGTAAAGATACATCCCTGCACTTAGCTAACACAGAAGGAAGTGGTTTGGGACTTGTAACACCTGGCACTCTGGGAAAGCAGCAGGTCCCTGGAAGCATCACTTCAGCTGTGTATAAACATTCACTTTATCACCTCACACAACTGCTACAAGTGTCACTGTACAATCCACCCTGACTCCAGGAGCCTCCTCCTGGGGCTGGGACTACCCTGCTCCCAACAGAAACTGGGGCATTGCTCAGTTCTGAAGCTCTTCCAAGTGCAGGCTTTCCTAAGGCCATAATCACAGTCACAGAATCACTGAGGCTGGAGAAGTCCCCTGAATCCATCCAGTCCAGCCATTCCCCCAAGCACTGCCAGGGCCACCACCAACCCACGTGCTCAAGTGCCACATCCACAGGGTTTTTGAATCCCTTCACCAGTGGGGACTCCAGCATGGCCCTGGGCAGCTGGGCCAGGGTCGGATCACCCCTCAAGGGAAGGAATTTTTCCAATATCCAACCTGAACCTCCCCTGGCAACCCTTGAGGTCCCTGCTCCCTGGGAGCAGATTCTGAGCCCCCCTGGCTGTCCCCTCCTGGCAGGAGCTGTGCAGAGCCACAGGGTCCCCCCTGAGCCTCCTTTTCTCCAGGCTGAGCCCCCTCCCCAGCTCTCTCAGCCCCTCCTGGGGCTCCAGACCCTTCCCCATCTCCATTCCCTTCTCTGGACACGCCCTGTCCTGTACCTGGGGATCACAAATCTGTCCCCAGGACTGGAGGTGCCTCAGCAGTGCCAGCACAGGGCCTGTGGCCACACCATTACTGCTCTCCAGTAAAGATCTACAGCAGCCAGTTCTTAACCGAATTTAAGAGTGAAACTACCCTGCCGAGAACCACCTTTCCTGAGCCTGGCGTGTTCATCTGTGCAAAGAAGGATTAAAGCAAAGAGAAAATGTGATGGACACTTGGATATAAATAACCGATGTTGAGACCTCCAGCTCCTCAGAGCCTGGCAGGAATTCACAGCAAGGACCACAGGGGCACCTATGAAGCTGCAAGGCAGGAGTGACTCAGAGCTGAAAGCAGCTCAGTGCTTCTCTGAGCTGTGCTTATCACCTCCTTTGTGGCAGCCACCTTTTGTTCGAGTATCAGACAGCAAATCGCCCCCATTTGCATCGCACGTGTGCTCCAGCTAATCCTCCTGTTCTCGCTCCTCAGCCTCCCAGCCAGGGAGATGTCAGCAGCTGCCATGAGTGTACACCGGGAAATCTCGGCATTAGGAAACACCCTGAACTTGAGGAGCAGGCAGGGATCCCGTATTTGACCGCTGGATTGCCTCCCCACAGCGGCTGCTGCGCCCCATTTCCGGCCCCACTCAGCAAGTTCCCCCCAGGATTTCCTCCCCTCTGCACCACAAAGGCCAGGACAGCTCTGTGCTCCTGGGGGGTTTGTTCAGCAGGGGAATCACACCTGGAGTTACAGCTCCGTGGGGCAACAGCCTGTTTGCTGTGTGTCCCGGGCGCTGATCTCCTTTCAAAAGGTAAAATCTGTAAATATCTTTTAGCAGTAAATAAAATCGAGTTGTTTAGCAGCACCATGTTTCCAGTGGAGAATACAGAACCTGGTTCCTCAGCATCTGGGAGTCTTTGTGAGCAGCAGTGCTGCTGGGATTCACAGCAGAACCAGAGGGAGGAGCAGTGCAAGCCCTCATCCCCTCAGCCCCGGAAGGTCACCTGCACTGCCCGCCCACCTGGGGCATTTCACCTTGGAGTGGTGTAAAAGAGCTGAGTGAAGCAGTTTGGAGCTCAGACAATATGCTGACACGCAGAATTACCCTGCCTGCTTTGTCTCTGTTTCCTCATTGCCGAGTACACATAATCCTTGTCCAACTCAGCATGGAAGGAAATCCCCAGGAACTTACCTGTGGCTCCTCACAGAGCTCAGAGGGATGGCTCAGCCCAGAGGCCAAGGAGGCACACAGGTGTCCTTGAGACCCTCCATCCCAACAGGAACCAGAGGACAGGGCACAAAGTCACCTCAGGAGCCCCTGTAGGAGTGCAGGGTCCTGGGAACACTGACACCCCAGCATTTTCCTCTCCAGGGGATTAAGGAACCTCCATCCAGCAGTCTGTGCCTGTCTGGGGAGCACTGATCCCCAGCAAACCATTCCAAGCACAAAGCAAGCAGCTGTTCCAGCTCGTGGCAGGGCAGAGCCCGTGGGGCACCTCACAGCTGGGTTTCTGCCCCAAAGTGCTCTTTATCCCCACCACAGGAGCACCAATCCTGACTGTCCCCATCAAGGCCTGGAAACATTTGCTCACGCACAGTTCCTGCTGCCCATTCCCATTCCTTCCCACCCAAGAGAAACTTCCTGGACCCATAACAATGAACCCATGCCAAGGACTCACCAGCTTCTGTGCCACGATGCTGTAGTGGCTGAAGGACTGGAGCAGGGCCACAAAGCAAACCTTGCAGCCAGCTGGGGAGGGACAAAAGCACGTGTTAGCAGTTCCACTTTGCAGCTGACATTAACAAAGCTCATAAATCACAGCAGCCAGGCCACACACGTGCCTGGAAGGACCTTGAAGTGATGCAGGTCTAGACAAACCTCCTTTGCTTTCAGTTTTCAACCTTCTAGAGGATATCTGCATTAGTGAAAATGTGAGTTTAAAAAGAGGGGAAAAGAAGGAAAAAGATGACTTTGAAGAGTGTAAGGCCACTTTTCTGCCTCATGCCAGGCCAGGCTGAGACCTCCTGACCCTGTTTGATGGTGTGACAGTAAGGAGGCCAAGGCCAGCTGTGACACTGAACTACTGAAACCACAGACATGCCAAAAATTCCCACTTTGGCTCTCACAGGGCAAGCGACCTTGACTGGAAAAACACAGAACTGGGAATTGTGTCAGACACCTAAATAAAAAGTGATTTTGGAACACAGTTTGGCTATGAACATAAGCATGTTTTTGGACATGGAGTTCAAGCAGAACAAGTCAATGGCCCCAGATGAACCTTCAGATCTCCCAAAGGTTTTGGGCACCAAGAGGACAACACGGGGATGCTGCAAACAGGGAATACAGCACCCAGGCCCTGGGCTGGAGGGGGCAGGTGACAGCCAGCACACCAACACCCAGGGCACTGCTGTGGGGCAGCACCATCAATGCCCAGGGCACTGCTGTGGGGCAGGACATCAATGCCCAGGGCACTGCTGTGGGGCAGGACATCAGCAGAGCCTGAGGCAGTGCCTGGCAGGTCTCTGAACCATTTACAGCTGCAGGAGTCCCTGAGTCCAATGCCTGCTCTGCAGGGGCCAGGAGGTTACTCACAGGGGAAACTGCTCCCACAAAAGTAATTAGACAGCTTGCCAGGCTCTGTTTGTTTCTTGACTCACTCTGAGCTTATCTGTTGTTAATTGGTCCTGATATGTGTAATTATATCATAAAAATGGAAGCAGTGAGAGAATTGCAGTGAACACTTCCCTGTCAGAGCCTGTTTGATTTACAACCATTGCCACAATCATGATGAAACAAGGTGCAGAATTATGGGATGTACCCGAGGATACAGAGGAGTCCCAAGAACAAGTCAGGACTAGGACCCACAAATCCTAACCCCAAACTTTGGGTTTATCTGAGGATAACTCACACTCTGCAGAACTGCTCCCTCATTGAGGGAACCCCTGAGGCGTTCCTGCCTCAGAGAGCTGCTGCTGACCCACCTCTGAGGTAGAAGGAGAGGAAGTGGTGCACCAGGAAGCTGCCATCTGTCCGGGTGTCTCGCAGCAGGGTGAATTTACCCTGGAAAAGAAGCAGCAAAATAGCAGAGTAAGGTGAGGGCACCAAGTGCTCTTGGTAGACAAGATGTTGGCTCAAGCTGCAGGAATTCTGCAGGTGCTACTCAGAGGAAGAAGTGGACAAGCAGAGCTCCAGCTGCCTGTTTACAGAGGGAAGCCAGCACTTCCTCTGGACACAGCCCACGGGGAGGCATCTGAACCACAGCCTCACTAGGGCTGGAAAAGCCCTCTGAGCCCACCGAGTCCAACCATGAACCCCGCTCAACCATTAGCACTGCCAAGCTCACCACTGAACCACGTCCCCACATGTCCCAGCTAAAAACCCTTGTGCTCAGCTGTGAGCCCAGCTGGATGCCCAGGTCTGTGCCCAGCAGGTGCCACCCCCTCCCCTGAAGGTGCAGCACGGTGCTCCCAGTGCCACCACATGGAGCCTCTGGGGCTGGGCACCACCAGGGGCTTCTGGGCCCTTCCATCTCCCGGCCTTGTGCCCCTTTCCTCCAATTCACGGGCATCTTCCTTCTCCCAGTGGCAGGGGAACAACAGCCACTCACTCACTGCATTCCCAGCCCATCTTCCCCTGCCACAGCCAGCATTGCCAGTGTGCTCCAAACGCCAGCACCCCTGGAGCTGCTGCTCCTCCTGTGTCAAACAGCCCTCCCTATCCTCCCTTCCGGTTTACTTCCAACATGCCACCTTCAGGGAAGAAAACCTTATCATCAAAGTTCTGTAGTGCAGCAGAGCTCTCAGCACAAGGTATAAACCCTGTTTTGATCAGGCAGGAAATTAATTCTGTTCATTAGTGCACACTCATTATCAGCCCCAGCCTCATCAAGGTGTTTGTTTCCATTAAAATCTTAGGCAGGATGTTTCTTTAATCAATACAAATCATAGATGAGCTGCTTGGAAACACAAAGACCTTATCAAAGTGGGAGGTTTTTCTACTCCCAGGAACAGAAGAAGCCTTTCAGAGCAACGAGCCATCTCCACACAGGCAATTCCCAAACCATCCACCAGAACAAACTCCCCGTGCAGAGTGAATGGAACAGCAAACATTGACCCTGACTGCAGGGAATGCAGAGCAGAGGCCAGGGCAGGGAAGTGAGAGCTGCAGTGAGAGAGAGCTCTTTCCCCAAAAAGGGCTATGCCTCAATGGCATAACACACTGCAGTGACAGGGACACCGCCCCAAGATGTGCCCTCCATGGAGGAGAGCTGTGCTCAAAGAGCACAAACCCAGGCGTTCAGGGTTTATCTTGTGCTGCTCCATCCCCTCCTGCTCCCCACCAGAGCCCCGGGAAGAGCAGGCTGAGCACGCCCCACGTGCCCTCCCTGCCAGCACCAGCCGGCCCCCACAGGCTGTGCTGGCGTTTGTCACTCTGAGCACCCAGCACCATCCCAAAGGCAAAGCCTTCCTGCGGCATCCTCCCCATGAGCCCCAGCCCGGTCTGTCCACGCTCTGCCCTCACACACTCAACACCTGCAGGCTCAGGGAGAGGCTGCAGCTGCTCGTCAGAAGCTGCCAGAACGCCTCGGCGGGGCAGCAGCGGGTGTCACAAGCCCAGGTGACACAGCAGGCACAGCCACAGCAGCTCCCTGCACCCAGCAGCCCTGCGGGGACAGCTCCTGTCAGCCCGGGAAGCGGCAGGGCCCGGCTGTGGAGCTGCGGAAATGGGGATGGCAGCGCCGGAAGGTCCGGCCAGCAGAGGGCTGACACTGTCACACAGGGGGACAGCCGGCCGGGTATCCCAGCACACCGCAGGGATGGCTCTGCACAGGGATCACCGAGGGGGACCTGCACACACACTACTCATCATTTACCACCAGAGTGAAGCACATTTAGTGCCGTGGGTACTGCAGGAGGCCATTCCCCACTCCCAGCACTGGGAACACCGCTCGCTGGGCAGGCAGCCACGCTGGTGTGACACCCAGAGAGAGCAGAACCCACAGCCTGTGGTGGGATGGGAACGCCCAGCTCAACCCAAGGGAGTTCCTCACACAGACAAAGCCTTGCTCAGCTCCTGCTCTGGCTGCCAAGCCCAAACCCAGGATCTTCAGGCCAAATCTCAGGGTTTTGCTCTGTGGAACTTCCTGCTCACATCAAGGTGAGCTCCTTGCCTCAGAACCAAGCTCGTGGACGCCCTCATTCCCACTCATCCCACAGCTCCACCACCAAAGTGTCCTCTCCACACCACAGAGCACAAACTCCACCAAGCACTTCTCCCTTAGCGTTTCACGTGCATTAAAAACCCGACAGCAACCCACAGGCACCACAGGGCTTTGGGACTTTGCACACTCAGACCACCCTTTCCTAACACCTCCCCAGGTCTGCTCTGAGCCTCAAGGGCACCATCCCAAATTCCCCTCAGTACTGATTCCCCATCAGAGCAGCACTGCCCCACTCCAGCCAGCCTGACAAGGAATGACCTCAGAAGTACCCTCCAGATCAAGGAGAAACCTCTCCTATTCCCATCACAAGCTGGTAGTACAGCAAGGGGAGAAACTGGAGACAAAAGGGGAAACTCACACTTCTAAAATAAATTATCACCTCAAACTTGTTTTTATCATCTAAGCTCATAACTGTCAGGAAAAACATGGAGTAACATGGAGCATATGGATAATTTATTAATAATTACTGATGACACCAAGCTGGTGGTGTGGTCACACGCCAGAGAGAAGGGATGGGACATCCAGAGAGACCTGGAGATGTTGACAGAGCGGGTCCATGGGAACCCCATGAGGTTCAACAAGGCCAAGTACAAGGTGTTGCACCTGGGTCAGGACAACACCCAGAATCAGCAAAGGCTGGGGGACGGATGGACAGAAAACAGACCTGGAGCGGCTCCAGGGCTGGAGCCCCTCTGCTCTGGAGCCAGGCTGGGAGAGCTGGGAATGCTCCCCTGGAGAGGAGAAGGCTCCAGGGAGAGCTCAGAGCCCCTGGCAGGGCATGGAGGGGCTCCACAGAGCTGGAGAGGGGCTGGGGACAAGGCATGGAGGGACAGGACCCAGGGAATGGCTCCCAGTGCCAGAGGGCAGGGATGGATGGGACATTGGGAATTAGGAATTGTTCCCTGTGAGGGTGGAGAGGCCCTAGAATAGAATCCCCAGAGCAGCTCTGGCTGCCCCTGGATCCCTGAAGCGTCCCAGGCCAGGCTGGACGGGGCTTGGGATGGAGGAAAATGTCCCTACACAGGACGGGAGGTGGGGCTGGATGAGCTTTGAGGCTCCTTCCAGCCCAAACCACTCTGGGATTCCACGACTGACATTTTACCTGCACAGCTCTCACAGACAGCGAGGCTGTTTAGTTCCTGCGTGACTTCATTTACACAAAACCTCCCTGGAAAAGCTACATTAATTAATTAATTAATGACAAGTATCTCTAGAGCAGCTCCCGGTCCGGAGCAGTGCCCGCCAGCGGGTTTAACGCTTAGTTCTGTGTTTATTCCCCGCACGGGAGCACGGACACACCGCGGGAGCAGAGCTCGGCCCCTGCGCAGTGGGAGCCGGAGCCGTGAGGAGCGGCGGAGAGCCGGGAACGGGAGATGGAAGGGCCGAAGGCGGCTCAGCTCTGGCACCGGCCGCAGCCGCCGCCTCCGTCTGCGAGGGCCAGTGCCCTCCCAGCGTGCCCCGCCGCTCCCGGCGGCCCCGGCCCGTCCCTCCCGCCCTCTCAGC
>NC_050478.2:635915-778906 GCF_012460135.2 Molothrus ater
GTGGGAAGGAAACTCAAAGCCCATCCAGTGCCACCTCTCTGCCATGGCACAGGACACCTTCCACTCTCCAGGCTGCTCCAAGCCCAGTCCAGCATGGGCCTGGACACTGACAGGGAAGTGTCTGGCCTCTGCTGAGCTTCCCAGGGCACGGGAGAGAAAAATGGCATGGGAGAGTTAATCCAAAAGCCAGCATGGATAAAGCAGCACTGCTCTCTTGGATAAGAATAAAACTCAAAGTAATGAGAGAAGGGAATAAAACCACTTGGCTGGGGTTTCATTCCACACAAACCTGTGGAGTGCTGAAATAAATGTTTTTCTAGACCTGTGACATGCTTGGCAATGAGGTTGGGAGTGCAAGTTCCCTAAAATCTGGAAGGGACACAGGATCCCCCCCAAAGCAGCAGCGAGGGAGAGGCCAGAACACTTAGAGGGATGTGCACAATGCTGGTGTTTCCCTTCCCTTGGTGTCCAGCTGAGTCCTTGGGCCTTGGAGGAGAGCACAAAGGGCAGCAGGAGGCAGCCCTGGACCTTGGGTGGTGCCCTTGGTGGCAGCAGATGTGAGGGGGAACACTCCATGCTCAGGCTCACCTCAGAAACTGCAGAGGACTGGGCTGTCCTGGCTGCTCCTCCTCCCCAAACAGGAGGTCAAGGCAGGACTTGAGACCCTCCAGGAAGACAAGCTGTCCCTGCTCCTTGGCAGCTGCCAGACTGACTCCCTGGAGAGAGGAAAACATTGGCTTTCAGAGTGAACACTTATGGAAAATGGTGCACACAGAACCACATGGGTCGACAGCCAAATTTTCATTCTTGTTTGAATCAAATCTTATCTAAATGTGCTGATAAAGTCAGTGCTTCAGGGATGAAATGGGCATTTCTGTTACAGTCACTGGTGGCATGTTCACTCTTCCGTACTTTGGCAGGAGATAACAAAAGCACATTTGTGATTGTGATTTGGGGGCTCAAACCTCCTGGAATTCCTTTGGGAAGCCAGCTTGGTGTGCAGAGGCAGGGAGAGAACGGGCCAGGCTTCTCCAAGGGCCTGCTGTGAGCAATCCCTTCACCTCCCTCCCTGGGAGGTGAAAGCTTTTGTTTGTCACTATCTCCAGATCTGTGGCAATGAGGGCTCCGGGCACACCCACGCAGCTGAGCCTGGCACGGCCTGGATCCAGAGAGGCCGTGGGCTTGGCATCCCCACATTGCACAACACCTGGAGAGAGCAGCCAGGGCTCCCACAGCCAGGAATCCCACGGGAAGCAGCCCTGACTCCACCAGGAGGAGGAGGAGGACCATGACAAATGCCTGGGGCTGCAGCTCAGACTCAAACTCAGCTGGCTCACAGCCCTGCCTGCTGGTGAGGCCAATGGAGAGCCACGTGCTGGGAACAGCCAGCTCCAACGGAGACATCCACAGCTGCAGCACACATGGACAAGGCTCAGCTGGAGATCACACAATTCTACACAGGTTTGGGTTGGAGGGATGTTTAAAGGTCACCCACTTCCATCCCTCTGCGGGGACATCTTCCACTGGATTAGGTTGCTCCAAGGCCTGTCAAGGGCAGAAGGAGCTGGGGGCTCAGCCTGGACAAGAGGAGGCTCTGAGGGGATCTTCTCACTCTCCACAGTTTATCCTCAAAAAGGGTGGCCAGGCATTGGAAGGGGCTGCCCAGGGCAGTGGAGGAGTCACCATCCCTGGGGGATTTAAAGCCTTGTGGATGTGGCACTTGGGTTAGAGGTGGCCTTGGCAGTGCTGGGGGAAAGGGGGACACAATGATCCCTGAGGGCTTTCCAACCTCAGTGATTCCATGACCATGTGCAGTACAATTATTTCCTGGAGGATTGGACTAGGTGACCTTTTCAGGTGTCTTCCAACCCAAACCATTCCATGATTATCTTCCCAGGCTCAATTTTGCAGCACTATCACTTTGTAACATGGATATTAAGAATAATCTGAGGCCTGACTGAACTCCATCTGCTGGCATCTGCTCCCTGCTTTAAATGGAAGCTGCTTGGACTCCCAACCCCAGGAATCCTGCTGCCTGAGAACTCTTCCTCTATTTTCCTTTTACTCAGCTGGGAAGGAACATATGCCTGAATGCTCACTCCCTCTTCAGAGTCCCCCTATCAAGCAATAGATTTTTTTGGGCACTACCCCTCAGTAACAGCTCCAGAAATAGCAGCATTATTGGGCAATTCTGAGCACACACGATGGAAAACTTCCTAGCCAAGGACAGAAGCACCTTTATGTGGCAGGTGAGGAGCAGGGAACAGCCAGCAAATAAATACCTGCCATGCCATAAGGAAAGGCTGGGCTGCACAGCAGCCTCACATTCCCTCACATACCCCATTCCCTCAGGGATTTCTGCAGTGCATAGGACTGGGAACCTGCTGAAGGGCTGTGAGTAAATTCAGCAACTGATTTTACCTTTGCTTCAGCCATTTCTTCCTGCACACACAAAGTCTCTGTACCTCAGATCTGCAAGAAAAGCGTCCCCCCTTCAGAAGGAAACTCAGTGCTGTGACACCAGAGCCTGCCTGGGTGACAGAGAAGGGCCACAGCAGCCAGGGACAGGGTGCCTGTGTGTCAGACCAAGAATTCAGCCCCCTCAGTGCCATGCCACGGACCCAGCAAGTCCAGCTGCGTTTTCCAGCAGGGGAACAGGTTCCAGGGAACTCACCCACTGCAGTCACCTTCCACAGCAAACCTCTGCCTGTCCCCTGCTGCCAGCCCACCCAGTGTGATCTCTGAAAGCAGCACAGGAAGCATCAGGCAGCTTGGAAAAGTGGGCTAAGTGCTCTAAATGGCCAGTGGCACCTTCCTGAGTGCACAGCCAGGACTGATATCCCCAGAGCAGAGCCACTGCAGTGCCCAGCACCCAGACAGCGTAAAAGCTTTCATTGTGAGCCAGCATCCTGCTCCATTACCCTGGAGCACAGGACATTATCCTGGCATGCTGCCAGCCATCGACCCAGCCCAGGATGCTCCTGCAGCAGCAGCACCCAGCCCAGGATGCTCCTGACCAGCAGCACCCAGCCCAGGATGCTCCTGCAGCAGCAGCACCCGGCCCAGGATGCTCCTGACCAGCAGGACCCAGCCCAGGATGCTCCTGACCAGCAGCACCCGGCCCAGGATGCTCCTGACCAGCAGCAGGACCCGGCCCAGGATGCTCCTGACCAGCAGGACCCGGCCCAGGATGCTCCTGACCAGCAGCACCCAGCCCAGGATGCTCCTGACCAGCAGCACCCAGTCCAGGATGCTCCTGACCAGCAGGACCCAGCCCAGGATGCTCCTGACCAGCAGGACCCAGCCCAGGATGCTCCTGACCAGCAGCACCCGGCCCAGGATGCTCCTGACCAGCAGCAGGACCCAGCCCAGGATGCTCCTGACCAGCAGCACCCAGCCCAGGATGCTCCTGACCAGCAGCACCCAGCCCAGGATGCTCCTGCAGCAGCAGCACCCAGCCCAGGATGCTCCTGACCAGCAGGACCCAGCCCAGGATGCTCCTGACCAGCAGGACCCGGCCCAGGATGCTCCTGCAGCAGCACCCAGCCCAGGATGCTCCTGACCAGCAGCACCCAGCCCAGGATGCTCCTGCAGCAGCAGGACCCGGCCCAGGATGCTCCTGACCAGCAGCACCCGGCCCAGGATGCTCCTGCAGCAGCACCCAGCCCAGGATGCTCCTGCAGCAGCACCCAGCCCAGGATGATCCTGACCAGCAGCAGCACCCGGCCCAGGATGCTCCTGACCAGCAGGACCCAGCCCAGGATGCTCCTGCAGCAGCACTCAGCTCTCCTGTCCCTCTGGGCAGCTGTGGAGTGTGCTGCCCCCCGGCTGCCAGCAGTGACAGCCCCTCAGAGCAGAGCTGCTGCTCTCCACTGGCCATTCCATACGGGAAAGGGAAATGTCTGAGGGACAGAAGGAATGGAGAGTGCAAAGCAGGGGGAATGAGCTCATCGGCAAACACAGCTGTGGGACAAAGTGGGGCCATCAGTGATCGGGCCACACCACGCCCTCCAAGCTGTGAGCTCCACGCAGGGGACAGGAGATGGGCATCATCAAATGGGGACAAATCTGGTTTTCCTGTAAAACAAAACAAACTTTGTACAAGTGAGGGTGGGAACACCAGCCTGGCAGGGTGCCCTGCTGCTGTTTGTCCTGATATAGCCCTGCATGTTCTCTGCAAGGTCAGGGCCAATAACACTGACAGTGCCTTAAAATGAAGTGAGGGTCCTCAGGGAAAGAGGACACAGGCACAAAAAAAGCCAGGGAAGTTTTTTCCTGCAAGTAAAGATACATCCCTACACTTAGCTAACACAGAAGGAAGTGGTTTGGGACTTGTAACACCTGGCACTCTGGGAAAGCAGCAGGTCCCTGGAAGCATCACTTCAGCTGTGTATAAACATTCACTTTATCACCTCACACAACTGCTACAAGTGTCACTGTACAATCCACCCTGACTCCAGGAGCCTCCTCCTGGGGCTGGGACTACCCTGCTCCCAACAGAAACTGGGGCATTGCTCAGTTCTGAAGCTCTTCCAAGTGCAGGCTTTCCTAAGGCCATAATCACAGTCACAGAATCACTGAGGCTGGAGAGGTCCCCTGAATCCATCCAGTCCAGCCATTCCCCCAAGCACTGCCAGGGCCACCACCAACCCATGTGCTCAAGTGCCACATCCACAGGGTTTTTGAATCCCTTCACCAGTGGGGACTCCAGCATGGCCCTGGGCAGCTGGGCCAGGGTCGGATCACCCCTCAAGGGAAGGAATTTTTCCAATATCCAACCTGAACCTCCCCTGGCAACCCTTGAGGTCCCTGCTCCCTGGGAGCAGATTCTGAGCCCCCCTAGCTGTCCCCTCCTGGCAGGAGCTGTGCAGAGCCACAGGGTCCCCCCTGAGCCTCCTTTGCTCCAGGCTGAGCCCCTTCCCCAGCTCTCTCAGCCCCTCCTGGGGCTCCAGACCCTTCCCCATCTCCATTCCCTTCTCTGGACACGCCCTGTCCTGTACCTGGGGATCACAAATCTGTCCCCAGGACTGGAGGTGCCTCAGCAGTGCTAGCACAGGGCCTGTGGCCACACCATTACTGCTCTCCAGTAAAGATCTACAGCAGCCAGTTCTTAACCGAATTTAAGAGTGAAACTACCCTGCCGAGAACCACCTTTCCTGAGCCTGGCGTGTTCATCTGTGCAAAGAAGGATTAAAGCAAAGAGAAAATGTGATGGAAACTTGGATATAAATAACCGATGTTGCGACCTCCAGCTCCTCAGAGCCTGGCAGGAATTCACAGCAAGGACCACAGGGGCACCTATGAAGCTGCAAGGCAGGAGTGACTCAGAGCTGAAAGCAGCTCGGCGCTTCTCTGAGCTGTGCTTATCACCTCCTTTGTGGCAGCCACCTTTTGTTCGAGTATCAGACAGCAAATCGCCCCCATTTGCATCGCACGTGTGCTCCAGCTAATCCTCCTGTTCTCGCTCCTCAGCCTCCCAGCCAGGGAGATGTCAGCAGCTGCCATGAGTGTACACCGGGAAATCTCGGCATTAGGAAACACCCTGAACTTGAGGAGCAGGCAGGGATCCCGTATTTGACCGCTGGATTGCCTCCCCACAGCGGCTGCTGCGCCCCATTTCCGGCCCCACTCAGCAAGTTCCCCCCAGGATTTCCTCCCCTCTGCACCACAAAGGCCAGGACAGCTCTGTGCTCCTGGGGGGGTTTGTTCAGCAGGGGAATCACACCTGGAGTTACAGCTCCGTGGGGCAACAGCCTGTTTGCTGTGTGTCCCGGGCGCTGATCTCCTTTCAAAAGGTAAAATCTGTAAATATTTTTTAGCAGTAAATAAAATCGAGTTGTTTAGCAGCACCATGTTTCCAGTGGAGAATACAGAACCTGGTTCCTCAGCATCTGGGAGTCTTTGTGAGCAGCAGTGCTGCTGGGATTCACAGCAGAACCAGAGGGAGGAGCAGTGCAAGCCCTCATCCCCTCAGCCCCGGAAGGTCACCTGCACTGCCCGCCCACCTGGGGCATTTCACCTTGGAGTGGTGTAAAAGAGCTGAGTGAAGCAGTTTGGAGCTCAGACAATACGCTGACACGCAGAATTACCCTGCCTGCTTTGTCTCTGTTTCCTCATTTCAGAGTACACATAATCCTTGTCCAACTCAGCATGGGAAGGAAATCCCCAGGAACTTACCTGTGGCTCCTCACAGAGCTCAGAGGGATGGCTCAGCCCAGAGGCCAAGGAGGCACACAGGTGTCCTTGAGACCCTCCATCCCAACAGGAACCAGAGGACAGGGCACAAAGTCACCTCAGGAGCCCCTGTAGGAGTGCAGGGTCCTGGGAACACTGACACCCCAGCATTTTCCTCTCCAGGGGATTACGGAACCTCCATCCAGCAGTCTGTGCCTGTCTGGGGAGCACTGATCCCCAGCAAACCATTCCAAGCACAAAGCAAGCAGCTGTTCCAGCTCGTGGCAGGGCAGAGCCCGTGGGGCACCTCACAGCTGGGTTTCTGCCCCAAAGTGCTCTTTATCCCCATCCCAGGAGCACCAATCCTGACTGTCCCCATCAAGGCCTGGAAACATTTGCTCACGCACAGTTCCTGCTGCCCATTCCCATTCCTTCCCACCCAAGAGAAACTTCCTGGACCCATAACAATGAACCCATGCCAAGGACTCACCAGCTTCTGTGCCACGATGCTGTAGTGGCTGAAGGACTGGAGCAGGGCCACAAAGCAAACCTTGCAGCCAGCTGGGGAGGGACAAAAGCACGTGTTAGCAGTTCCACTTTGCAGCTGACATTAACAAAGCTCATAAATCACAGCAGCCAGGCCACACACCTGCCTGGAAGGACCTTGAAGTGATGCAGGTCTAGACAAACCCTCCTTTGCTTTCAGTTTTCAACCTTCTAGAGGATATCTGCATTAGTGAAAATGTGAGTTTAAAAAGAGGGGAAAAGAAGGAAAAAGATGACTTTGAAGAGTGTAAGGCCACTTTTCTGCCTCATGCCAGGCCAGGCTGAGACCTCCTGAGCCTGTTTGATGGTGTGACAGTAAGGAGGCCAAGGGCCAGCTGTGACACTGAACTACTGAAACCACAGACATGCCAAAAATTCCCACTTTGGCTCTCACAGGGCAAGCGACCTTGACTGGAAAAACACAGAACTGGGAATTGTGTCAGACACCTAAATAAAAAGTGATTTTGGAACACAGTTTGGCTATGAACATAAGCATGTTTTTGGACATGGAGTTCAAGCAGAACAAGTCAATGGCCCCAGATGAACCTTCAGATCTCCCAAAGGTTTTGGGCACCAAGAGGACAACACGGGGATGCTGCAAACAGGGAATACAGCACCCAGGCCCTGGGCTGGAGGGGGGCAGGTGACAGCCAGCACACCAACACCCAGGGCACTGCTGTGGGGCAGCACCATCAATGCCCAGGGCACTGCTGTGGGGCAGGACATCAATGCCCAGGGCACTGCTGTGGGGCAGCACCATCAATGCCCAGGGCACTGCTGTGGGGCAGGACATCAGCAGAGCCTGAGGCAGTGCCTGGCAGGTCTCTGAACCATTTACAGCTGCAGGAGTCCCTGAGTCCAATGCCTGCTCTGCAGGGGCCAGGAGGTTACTCACAGGGGAAACTGCTCCCACAAAAGTAATTAGACAGCTTGCCAGGCTCTGTTTGTTTCTTGACTCACTCTGAGCTTATCTGTTGTTAATTGGTCCTGATATGTGTAATTATATCATAAAAATGGAAGCAGTGAGAGAATTGCAGTGAACACTTCCCTGTCAGAGCCTGTTTGATTTACAACCATTGCCACAATCATGATGAAACAAGGTGCAGAATTATGGGATGTACCCGAGGATACAGAGGAGTCCCAAGAACAAGTCAGGACTAGGACCCACAAATCCTAACCCCAAACTTTGGGTTTATCTGAGGATAACTCACACTCTGCAGAACTGCTCCCTCATTGAGGGAACCCCTGAGGCGTTCCTGCCTCAGAGAGCTGCTGCTGACCCACCTCTGAGGTAGAAGGAGAGGAAGTGGTGCACCAGGAAGCTGCCATCTGTCCGGGTGTCTCGCAGCAGGGTGAATTTACCCTGGAAAAGAAGCAGCAAAATAGCAGAGTAAGGTGAGGGCACCAAGTGCTCTTGGTAGACAAGATGTTGGCTCAAGCTGCAGGAATTCTGCAGGTGCTACTCAGAGGAAGAAGTGGACAAGCAGAGCTCCAGCTGCCTGTTTACAGAGGGAAGCCAGCACTTCCTCTGGACACAGCCCACGGGGAGGCATCTGAACCACAGCCTCACTAGGGCTGGAAAAGCCCTCTGAGCCCACCAAGTCCAACCATGAACCCAGCTCAACCATTAGCACTGCCAAGCTCACCACTGAACCACGTCCCCACATGTCCCAGCTAAAAACCCTTGTGCTCAGCTGTGAGCCCAGCTGTGAGCCCAGGTCTGTGCCCAGCAGGTGCCACCCCCTCCCCTGAAGGTGCAGCACGGTGCTCCCAGTGCCACCACATGGAGCCTCTGGGGCTGGGCACCACCAGGGGCTTCTGGGCCCTTTCCATCTCCCGGCCTTGTGCCCCTTTCCTCCAATTCACGGGCATCTTCCTTCTCCCAGTGGCAGGGGAACAACAGCCACTCACTCACTGCATTCCCAGCCCATTCTCCCCTGCCACAGCCAGCATTGCCAGTGTGCTCCAAACGCCAGCACCCCTGGAGCTGCTGCTCCTCCTGTGTCAAACAGCCCTCCCTATCCTCCCTTCCGGGTTTACTTCCAACATGCCACCTTCAGGGAAGAAAACCTTATCATCAAAGTTCTGTAGTGCAGCAGAGCTCTCAGCACAAGGTATAAACCCTGTTTTGATCAGGCAGGAAATTAATTCTGTTCATTAGTGCACACTCATTATCAGCCCCAGCCTCATCAAGGTGTTTGTTTCCATTAAAATCTTAGGCAGGATGTTTCTTTAATCAATACAAATCATAGATGAGCTGCTTGGAAACACAAAGAACTTATCAAAGTGGGAGGTTTTTCTACTCCCAGGAACAGAAGAAGCCTTTCAGAGCAACGAGCCATCTCCACACAGGCAATTCCCAAATCATCCACCAGAACAAACTCCCCGGTGCAGAGTGAATGGAACAGCAAACATTGACCCTGACTGCAGGGAATGCAGAGCAGAGGCCAGGGCAGGGAAGTGAGAGCTGCAGTGAGAGAGAGCTCTTTCCCCAAAAAGGGCTATGCCTCAATGGCATAACACACTGCAGTGACAGGGACACCGCCCCAAGATGTGCCCTCCATGGAGGAGAGCTGTGCTCAAAGAGCACAAACCCAGACGTTCAGGGTTTATCTTGTGCTGCTCCATCCCCTCCTGCTCCCCACCAGAGCCCCGGGAAGAGCAGGCTGAGCACGCCCCACGTGCCCTCCCTGCCAGCACCAGCCGGCCCCCACAGGCTGTGCTGGCGTTTGTCACTCTGAGCACCCAGCACCATCCCAAAGGCAAAGCCTTCCTGTGGCATCCTCCCCATGAGCCCCAGCCCGGTCTGTCCACGCTCTGCCCTCACACACTCAACACCTGCAGGCTCAGGGACAGGCTGCAGCTGCTCGTCAGGAGCTGCCAGAACGGCTCGGCGGGGCAGCAGCGGGTGTCACAAGCCCAGGTGACACAGCAGGCACAGCCACAGCAGCTCCCTGCACCCAGCAGCCCTGCGGGGACAGCTCCTGTCAGCCCGGGAAGCGGCAGGGCCCGGCTGTGGAGCTGCGGAAATGGGGATGGCAGCGCCGGGAAGGTCCGGCCAGCAGAGGGCTGACACTGTCACACAGGGGGACAGCCGGCCGGGTATCCCAGCACACCGCAGGGACGGCTCTGCACAGGGATCACCGAGGGGGACCTGCACACACACTACTCATCATTTACCACCAGAGTGAAGCACATTTAGTGCCGTGGGTACTGCAGGAGGCCATTCCCCACTCCAGCACTGGGAACACCGCTCGCTGGGCAGGCAGCCACGCTGGTGTGACACCCAGAGAGGGCAGAACCCACAGCCTGTGGTGGGATGGGAACGCCCAGCTCAACCCAAGGGAATTCCTCACACAGACAAAGCCTTGCTCAGCTCCTGCTCTGGCTGCCAAGCCCAAACCCAGGATCTTCAGGCCAAATCTCAGGGTTTTGCTCTGTGGAACTTCCTGCTCACATCAAGGTGAGCTCCTTGCCTCAGAACCAAGCTCGTGGATGCCCTCATTCCCGCTCATCCCACAGCTCCACCACCAAAGTGTCCTCTCCACACCACAGAGCACAAACTCCACCAAGCACTTCTCCCTTAGCGTTTCACGTGCATTAAAAACCCGACAGCAACCCACAGGCACCTCAGGGCTTTGGGACTTTGCACACTCAGACCACCCTTTACTAACACCTCCCCAGGTCTGCTCTGAGCCTCAAGGGCACCATCCCAAATTCCCCTCAGTACTGATTCCCCATCAGAGCAGCACTGCCCCACTCCAGCCAGCCTGACAAGGAATGACCTCAGAAGTACCCTCCAGATCAAGGAGAAACCTCTCCTATTCCCATACAAGCTGGTAGTACAGCAAGGGGGGAAACTGGAGACAAAAGGGGAAACTCACACTTCTAAAATAAATTATCACCTCAAACTTGTTTTTATCATCTAAGCTCATAACTGTCAGGAAAAACATGGAGTAACATGGAGCATATGGATAATGTATTAATAATTACTGATGACACCAAGCTGGTGGTGTGGTCACACGCCAGAGAGAAGGGATGGGACATCCAGAGAGACCTGGAGATGTTGACAGAGCGGGTCCATGGGAACCCCATGAGGTTCAACAAGGCCAAGTACAAGGTGTTGCACCTGGGTCAGGACAACACCCAGAATCAGCAAAGGCTGGGGGACGGATGGACAGAAAACAGACCTGGAGCGGCTCCAGGGCTGGAGCCCCTCTGCTCTGGAGCGGGACTGGGGACAAGGCATGGAGGGACAGGACCCAGGGAATGGCTCCCAGTGCCAGAGGGCAGGGATGGATGGGACATTGGGAATTGGGAATTGTTCCCTGTGAGGGTGGAGAGGCCCTAGAATAGAATCCCCAGAGCAGCTCTGGCTGCCCCTGGATCCCTGAAGCGTCCCAGGCCAGGCTGGACGGGGCTTGGGATGGAGGAAAATGTCCCTACACAGGACGGGAGGTGGGGCTGGATGAGCTTTGAGGCTCCTTCCAGCCCAAACCACTCTGGGATTCCACGACTGACATTTTACCTGCACAGCTCTCACAGACAGCGAGGCTGTTTAGTTCCTGCGTGACTTCATTTACACAAAACCTCCCTGGAAAAGCTACATTAATTAATTAATTAATGACAAGTATCTCTAGAGCAGCTCCCGGTCCGGAGCAGTGCCCGCCAGCGGGTTTAACGCTTAGTTCTGTGTTTATTCCCCGCACGGGAGCACGGACACACCGTGGGAGCAGAGCTCGGCCCCTGCGCAGTGGGAGCCGGAGCCGTGAGGAGCGGCGGAGAGCCGGGAACGGGAGATGGAAGGGCCGAAGGCGGCTCAGCTCTGGCACCGGCCGCAGCCGCCGCCTCCGTCTGCGGAGGACGTGCCCCTCCCAGCGTGCCCCGCCGCTCCCGGCGGCCCCGGCCCGTCCCTCCCGCCCTCTCAGCGCCCTCTCACCGCGTCCGGGCGCTCCGGGGAGGCCCCGAGCAGCTCGTTCAGCTCCGCGAACATGGCGGGCGCCGCTGAGGGGCCGCGCGCGGCGGGAAACGCCGCGGGCCGCGCATGCGCGGGGCGGGTGGCGCCCCCTGCTGGCGGGGCGGGGCGCGGCCGGAGCCGCCATTGCCGCCCCCCGCGGACCCGCGTGCGCAGCAATTAACGGGGCTGGATCGGCAATTAATTAACGGGACTGGATCGGCAGTTAATTAACGGGGCTGGATCGGCAATTAACGCGGCTGGATCGGCAATTAACGGGGCTGGGCCCGCGTCCCAACCTCAATTAAAGCGGCTGGATCCTCACCCATGTGGTTAATTAAAGTTCTGAATGGGACATCCCATCATTAATTCGTGGACCTGGATCCTCATCCCATCGTAATTAACGGGGCTAGATGCTCATCCTATCATTAATTCACAGGGCTGGATCCCTATCCCATCCTTAGTTCATGGAGCTGGATCCTCATCCCGTTGTTCCCAGAGGCACAGCCTGGGGCTGGCTCTCCATCCCACCATAATTAACGAGGATGGATCTCCATCCCATTGTTAGTTCATGGATCCTGTTGTTAGTTTGTGGGGCTGGATCCCCATTCCATTGTTAGTTCATGGATCCTGTTGTTAGTTTGTGTTGTGGCTGGATCCCCATTCCATTGTTAGTTCGTGGGACTGGATCCCCATCCCATTGTTAGTTCATGGATCCTGTTGTTAGTTTGTGGGGCTGGATCCCCATCCCATTGTCCTTTTGTGTAACTGGATCCCCAGGATCCTCATCCCGTTCTTCCCAGAGGCACACCCTGGGGCTGGATCCCCATTCCCATAATAATTCATGGGCTGGATCCCCATCCCATTGTTAGTTCTTGAGGCTGGATCCCCATTCCATTGTTAGTTCTTGGGGCTGGATCCCCATGGTCCCCATCCTGTTCTTCCCAGAGGCACACCCTCGGTCTGGCTCCCCATTCCCATAATAATTAATGGGGCTGGATCCTCATCCCACTGCTCACAGAGGCACACCCTGGGGCTGGCTCCCCATCCCATAATAATTAATGGGGCTGGATCCCCATCCCACTGTTAGTTTGTGTGACTGCATCCTCATCCCATTGTTCCCAGAGGCACACCCTGGGGCTGGCTCTCCATCCCACCATAATTAACAAGGATGGATCCCCATCCCACTGTTAGTTCTTGGGGCTGGATCCCCATGATCCCCATCCCATTGTTCCCAGAGGCACACCCTGGGGTTGGCTCCCTGTTCCCATAATAATTAATGGGGCTGGATCCCCATGATCCCCATCCCATTGTTCCCAGAGGCACACCCTGGGGCTGGCTCCCTGTTCCCATAATAATTCATGGGGCTGGATCCCCATGATCCCCATCCCACTGCTCACAGAGGCACACCCTGGGGCTGGCTCTCCATCCCATAATAATTAATGGGGCTGGATCCCCATCCCATTGTTCCCAGAGGCACACCCTGGGGCTGGCTGCCCGTTCCCAGCAGCAGAGCTGCCCCCAGCTGCCCTGGTGGCTCTGGTCACCCCGAGCCCTGGTCACAGGGTGCCACCTGCCCCTTTCCAAACCCCCGTGTGGCACATTTAATCCATCTGGGAAGCATCAGGGACGCTTTGGGACACGGGGGATTTGTGAGGGGTCTGTTACTCTCTCACTGACTCCTATTTCAGTATCAGCACATTTGGGAAGTGCTGAACATGGTAAAAATGATCTGCAGTAACAGCAAATTTACAGCCCATAACCACCAAAATCCACATTCTCTGGTGTCATTTTTGCCTCCGAGCCCAAATTTGAGTTTTCTGGCACTTAATTCAGCTTTCCATTTGCTCCAGCAAAGCTTTTGTAACCTTTCATCGTGGATTTCATCGTGGAAGCAGGGATTGCCCTCCTGAGAGGAGCTGGAGAGAGGATTCTGGATCCAGGAGGACTGCAGAGAGGATTCTGGATCCAGGGATGTGCCAGGGGGGTTGGAGAGAGGATTCTGGAGCCGGGGATGTGCCAGGGGTGTTGGAGAGCAGGTTTTGGATCCAGGGGAACTGGAGAGAGGATTCTGGGGCCCGGGATGTGCTGGAGGCCGGGATGCTGCGCTGTGAGCATTAGGGGGCATCCCACGATGGGAGAAGAGCACGGAACGAGGGACGGAGGCACTGCCTGGGTTCATTCAGCCCCTCGGAGCATCGCTGCTGAGGGACTCCGTGGGGCTGGCACCGGGGTTCCACGGGAGAAGGGGACAAGCCGGGCTGTGGCCATCCGGGGAAGCCCCAGAGCTGCAGATTCCCGGGAAGAGAGCAGTGGGAACACGGGAGGTGCTCCCTCACCTTCGCACAGAATGATTCCTGGAGGGAGGATGGGCACTGTGAGGTTTGGCTGAGGCACTGCGGCCGTTCTCCTGCCCTTATTCCCGATGTTCGTGTGTGTGTGTTCCATTTAAAATTCACCCTCCTGCCCTCCTGCCCAGCTCGGGGTCCCTGCTGTGCCCCGGCCCCCTCTGGAGGAGCTGCCTCTCTGCTTCCCTTCGGTGCCTTCTGTCCTGCAGAACCCGGGGCTGGGAGCTCCTTTAGGAGCCCAAATCGCTTTGCTTTTGTTCCTGCAGCCTTTCAGGGGCTGGAGCCCTGCTCGGCTCCGGGCAGCGCAGGAGCCTCTCCCTGCCGGGGCCGGAATTCCTCCGGGAGAGCCTGGCCCCGGGGCTGGATCCCCATCCCGGTGTTAGTTCTTGGGGCTGGGGCCGGGATCACCGGGCTGTGGGAGCCCGTTCCACCGGCCAGGGGCCCACCGGGCCCGGGCATGCCTGGCGGTGTCCCGGGAGGTGTCCCCGGAGCTGTCCCTACCTGGCCGCATTGGAATGCGAGCGGAGCCGCCGCTCGGGCTCCCTTTGTGTGCGCTGTCACGTCTCCGTCCCCGTGGCACTTCCCTCCGGCTCTTCGCGAGCCGCAGAGCCCGAAATGCCTCGTAAATGAAACGCAAAATCCTCCCTTCTTCTCCCCTCAGCGGGAAGGGGAGCAGAGCCGCATGCAAAGTGCAGCTGCATCCCTCCAAACACCTCTCGTCCTTCCTCATCTATTCCTTCCCACACCCCAGGACTTGTTACCGTGCGAAGGCAGGGAGGATTTTGCTGTTAAAACCGGTGCCCCTTCCCTCCCATCTGCTCCGTGCCTATTTCCAGTATTTACCATGGAGCTGCTTCCCAGAGGAGCCATATGGGATCCATAGGTAACCACGCTGCTTCCAATGAAGCCCCTATGGCAGAGCAGTGGGGGAAAAGCAATTCATGCCCAAAAGTAGGGAAAAAAAAACCCAAACCACAGCAGAACAGATAAAACCAATTAATCTTGCAGTGTTTGAGGTGATTCCCAAGAGCCTGGCAGGGAAGGGGTGCTGAACCTACCAGGTTTCATGATGTGAGTGTGTGGAAAATGATTTTTAGGGAGAAAACACTTTGATTGACCTCCCGTGACTGTTGCTTTTTGCTGAGCTGCCCAGGATGGATTTTAGTGCCCAAATCCCACTCCCCCCCAGCAAAAGGAGGGTTTTCTTCTCCCGGGACACCTCGGCTGTTGCTGACACAATGCCGAGTGCTCCGGAGCCATAAAGGATCCCCGGAGCTGTGGGGCCAGCGAGGGTTAACGGGAGCAGATGTTGGCCGAGTCAATGGGCAGGGAAGAAAAGAACGGGACACGTTCCGGGATAAATCCCACCTCCTCAATGCCCGCCCCGACGCGGCAAAGAGCAGCTGGAAGGAATAATGGATGAGCTGAAGCAGGCGCTGGATTTCTCTGCAGAAATGCAGGAGCCAGAGTTTGAAAAGAGCTGCGCCGGTGGGACAGGCGGGGTGTGCCCGGTGCCTCCGGCCCTCCTGCCTTCCCACAGCCCTTTTCTCTAGGAAAACTCAGGGAAAACCAGCCTCTGTTGGACCTTCCCCTCTCCTTTAGCTGGGCAGGCTTGGGAAAAGCGCTGCCAGTGAAACCAAATCCTCCAGGTATTCACAAACACTCTGCTCTGTCATCCCGAGGCTGCACATCATGGAATAATCCGGGCTGGGCTGCAGGGGCAAGGATCGGACAAGGAAAATAAATGTGCATTTAGATCCTGAGAGCATGGTAAAATGGCCAGGACACCTGAGCTGCCTTTAAAAGATTCCAACAAAGCCACGGAGCAGCATCAGTTCCTGTCTCCCTCCTTTACCTTCTCTTTCTACTGTTTGCCCGAGGCTAAATCCTCAGCATGGAGTTATTCCCACCTCGGGGTACTCCTCCTGCTGGAAGATTTCATGGGAGAATGATACACCTGGAAAATACAAGAAAAATAGAGGAAATGGATGTTCATTTTTTCCCATTTTAAATCTCACTTTTTGCTTGCTTGTATCCATATAAACAAATGTATCTCTGGTGAAAGGAGCAACTGTGAAAAACGTTGGCAAAAATGATGAGGACTGAGCTGATAAACCTGCTCTGCACGCTCTGGCAGAGGGAGGGGAGGGCTGGGCTGACATTTCTGATGGCAGAAAAGCAGGATCACTGAGCGTGAGGCCGGAGGGAGCCCGAGAGGTCACTGGGATGAAGCAACACCTGCCACCAGCAAAATCCGCTCAGCCCCAGCCTTCCCTGGCAGATGTTTGTCCAGGCTGCTCCAGAAACCCGGGCAGCCACAGCTCCACAGCCTGCCTGGCGTTCCTTCCCAGCCCCCTTCGTTCCCGCTCCTCATCCCCTCCTGCTCTGGGTTTGTCTGTGCTGCTCTTGCTGATTGCTCCTGGCTGTGGAGAACGATTCACTGCCTTTGCAGAGCAGGGAGGAAAACAGAAACACAAACCACTTTGGATGCATTTTGCAGCTCACCTTTAAAATTCACTGCACCATTTCGAAGCAGAGTGCCACTGGCTCTCCATGAGGGATCTCCAGGCCTTTTCAGGAGACTGGAGAACCCCTGGGAAATGCGCTGGATGCAGCAGGGACCTGGCAGCAAAGCTGTGCCAGCACGGAGCCCCTCAGCTGTCGGGGCAGGGCACCACCGAGGTCCTGAGGATGGCAGTGAGCAGGGTGGGACTGAGGATGGCTGAGAGCCAGGGGGGATCAAAGCCAGCAGGGAAAGCACTGTCCCCTCTCCCAGCCCAGGTGCTGGGCTCCCCAAAGCCACTGCCCTCTGCCAGCTCCTCTGTGCCTCCCCATCCCTCACTCTCCCTGCTCCTTTGGCTGCTCCTTCTCCTCATTTTGCCCCGTCCTGCTTTTTCCGCTCCCCACACTTTGCAGCACTTCCCAGTTCCTTTTTTCCTGCCCTCTCCTCTTCCCACTAATTCCATGCACACCACTCAGCAGCCTGAATGAGATCCCCTTCTCCCCCACACCTGGATCACCACGCACACCTGGAGTTTGGAAGCTACAAAAAGAATCTCTGCCTTTTCTCCCAAATCCTTCCTGAAATCTCCTCTTTTCCCAGAGAGCCCCACCAGGTTTGCCTGGTCCTGTCTGCCCTGGCAGGCAGTGTTGTCTCACTGCTCCTCAGCCCACCAGATTGTCCCATCTGCCGTCTCTTGCCTCCATGTGAAATTCTCAGCTCTGACACCAGAGCTGCATTTTCACGCTGCATTTTTGTAGCTCCCAGCAAAAGGTGATGGAGACTCCTGGGTGCTCCTGCAGGATGGCTCCAGATTCCTTTAATAGATGCAAATTGCACACACAGATTGAACCACTGAGTTCTGGAGTGGGGTGGGTGGGAAGGGACCTTAAAGTTCATCCCATTCCAGGGACACCTTCCACTGTCCCAGGCTGCTCCAAGCCCCGTCCAGCCTGGCCTTGGGCACTGCCAGGGATCCAGGGGCAGCCCCAGCTTCTTTGAGCAGCTGTGCCAGGGCTGGACAGCCCTTTCCTGAAGGGATTTTCCCAATATTCAGCCTGACCCATTGGCACAACTTGAGGCTGTTCTCCCTTGTCCTGTCCCTGTTCCCTGGGAGCAGAGCCCGACTCCCCCAGCTGTCCCCTCCTGTCAGGGAATTGAGGAGTCCTTCAGACACTGTTCCCATGTCTCCCTGGCTCTCCAGCTCTCCCCACTGCCCACTCCTCTTTCCTGGCTCTCTCTTCTCCTGGACTTTCTCCCGTGGCTTCCATCTTTCCTTACATGACCTGCCCCAAACTGGACCAGCTCTTGTAAACCCTCAGCCATCCCCTGTGCTACCAAACAGCTCCCAGGTGGCTTTAACTGGGTTCTACCAAACAGCTCTCAGGTGGCTTTAAGTGGTTTTCTAAGCACCCCAGGATGAGGTTCTGAGAGTTGGAAGCAGTCTGAGAGTGCTGTTCAATATTCCCATTTTTGTAAGAACCAGGCTGAGGTTCTGAGGGCTGGGAGCAGTCTGGGGGTGCTGTTCAATATTCCCATTTTTGTAAGAACCAGGATGAGGTTCTGAGGGCTGGGAGCAGTCTGGGGGTGCTGTTCAATATTCCCATTTTTATAAGAACCAGGATGAGGTTCTGAGAGTCAGAAGCAATCTGGATGTGCTGTTCAATATTCCCATTTTTGCAGTCGTTGCTCTCTCGGTGGCAGCACAGCACCTCATTATTGTGGTGGGCATCTGCTGGCACTTGGCACCTCTAAAGGCTGGGGGTTTTAAGAGGTTTTTAAACAAGCCAGTGATCCTGTTGAGTTCCCAGCCTCCTCTGCCAGCCGCCTTCCTCCTTTCCTGGGTCCAGACCAACGCTCCCCTGCTCATTCTCCTCCTGCTGATGGAGCCCTTTCTTCTTCTCCTTAATGATTCCTCCCTATTTCCATCTCAATTTGGCCTTTCTGATGTCTCCCCACATGCTTATGCTCCCCTTGTAACTGCCCTTAGTAATTTGACCTAGTTCCCACTTCCCATAAGCGTTTTTTCTCGAGCCTGAGGTCAGTGAGGAGCTTGTGATGCAGCCAGGCTGGTTCCTGCTCCGTTTCCTATTGGGATGGCTCCTGTGTGTGCTGCTTGCAGCGTTCCTTTGAAGTCCCTCCAGTTTCCTTTACTCCTTTCACTTCTGATCCTGCCTCCCCCCAGATCCTGCTTCCCACTTCTCCAAACATCCCAGTGCCCCTTGTCTTTATTTCTCCCTTTTCTCCATGAGGGGTGGGAGCTTGGCTGCTCCACGCTCAGCCTTGGCCCCTTTTCCTGCTGTCCTTGTGTCCCAAGGCAGTCTTGGTTTGCTGGCCATGGTTGCTGGCCGTGCTCTGCTCTGTCCCTCCCAGTGGCACCAGGCAGCGCAGCAGCGGTGACAGTGGTGACACAGAGCAGCTGCCATGCCCGTGGCCAGCCCAGCCCTCGCTGGCCTCAGCGGGCGCATGCCCAGCTCCTCGTTCCCACACTGGGCATTCCACAGGTCACAGAGTTAAGAGGATTTTGCTTTTCTCCTCTCTTTAAATCCAGCGCGGAGTGGGTTTAGTGCTGGAATCGCTCCCTGTTACAGCCAGGCTGTGGGTGATGAGTAATTGGTATTTCCCAGCACTAAACACTGGGATCCCCCCAGTGCTTCCTGGCTGCACAAACTCCAGTGACAGCCCCTCCCAGCCAGGAGGGAGCCCAGCTCTGGTGGGAACACTGGGATGTCACCAGAGCTGCTCCCAGGAGCCTCCCACAGTGACCCTTTGGCTCACTGGGAGGTGTCCCAGGGTTCCCCACACAACACTCCTGTGCTGGGGTCAGCAGAGCTGCTCCCAGGGACGCTCCACAAGGGTTTGGGAATGGCTCCTCAAGGCTGACCCTGCTTCCCTGGGAGCTGGAGGCGGGACAGGAGGGGTGGGATCCACCCCACCACTCGTGGCTGTGTGTGACCGGAGCCAGGCTGTGCCGGGGTGGAAGATGGGGCACAGAAGCACCAGGCAAGGGAAGGGACACAGCCTGCCTCATCTTCCAAAAATTCACCAAGGGAAAGGGTGTGGGGCCAGCCCTCAGGCAAGGAAATGTCCTCAGAGGTGTCCAGAGGGGACCAGGGACAGGCATGGCACTGGCAGCTCCTGGCAGCCCAGGGAGGGGCAGACCAACCTGTAATCCCAGCAGAGCAGTGTCCTGTGCCAAAGGTGTCGGGCACAGCTTGGGGTGTGTGGGGGCTGACAGGGACCACTGAGCTGCTGCCACCTCCCTCTCCAGCCCCTCATGCCCCTGGGCAGCAAAGAGCAGCTGGGAGGAAAAATGGATGAGCTGAACCAGCTGAACCATGGTGAATGCAGACACTCAGCTGGTGAATCAAGGTCTGCTGGGGGAGTTGGGACTTTTGGCCATTGAGTCAGGACTCAGCCAGTGATGGGCACTCTCAGCTGGTGGATGTGGACCCAGACCATGAATGTGGACTCTTGGTCAGTGAATGGGGACCCTGGGCTGGGGAACTGGGCCTTTTTTGGTGAATGGGCACCCTGGGCTGGGGAACTGGGCCTTTTTTGGTGAATGGGGACCCTGGGCTGGGGAACTGGGCCCTGTTTGGTCAATCAGGACCCTGGGCTGGGGAACTGGGCCCTGTTTGGTCAATCAGGACCCTGGGCTGGTGAACTGGGCCCTGTTTGGTGAATGGAGACCCTGGGCTGGTGAACTGGGCCCCATTTGTGCATCAGGACTCACCCAGTGAATCCCAGCTCCGGATATTTTGTCTCAGGCAGCCGGAGCCTGTCAAGGGAAGAAAGGCTCCTTGTCTCGGGGTCGTGGCTCTGGTCCTGTTCTGTGTCTGGGAGAGAAAAGAGGATGGTGGAGAGAGGAGGGCAGCCCCAGTGCCCATGCCAGCTCCCTTCCCGCAGCCCGTGCCAGTCCTGGCTGCCCACAATGGGCCCATCTCCCCTCCCAGCCAACCAGCCAAGCATTGAAATTTAATAGCTCTGGCCTCTCTTCATCCCATGATTAGGCCTGTGACTAAAGCCCATGTGTTGCTCTTCTGGTTGGAGGCAAATTCCTCTGCAGGGCCGGTGAAGGCAGCTCGGGGTGCCTGCTCCCCGCCCTGTGCCGTGTCCCAGCTGCTCCCCGCCCTGTGCCGTGTCCCAGCGGGCACTGATGGAGCCCTCGGACAGCCCCGGGCTACCCGAGCCTCTGCTCCCTCCTCTGGGACAGGCAGAGGGGATGAGAGCTGGGCTGGGCTGGGCTGGGCTGGGCTGGCAGCCCCGGGGCACACGGAGACACAACGAGGGACACTGACCCCAGAGACACAACGAGGGACACTGACCCCAGAGACACAACGAGGGACACTGACCCCAGAGACACAACGAGGGACACTGACCCCAGAGGCAGGAACGGAGGCTGTGCCCTCCCGGGGCAAGCAGGAGCACGCCAGGAAGGTGAGTAGGGTCTGAGGGAGCAGCGTGGGGGAGTGATGGGCTCAGAGCGATGCCCCAGGGCTGGGGGACACGGGGACAAACCCCCAGTGCTCCCAACCCGGGCATGAGCAGGAGCATCCTTAAACCTGCTGGAATCCTTGTGACCCACTTTGGTCCGGAATCCCAGTAAGGCCCTACAGCCCATGGGGGCGAGCAGCTGGAGCTGAGGATGGCTCCTGAATCCAGGGCTCCTCTGTGGATCATCCCCATGGCTCTGAGACAGCTGAGGAGCCACGGCCTGGCTCTGCAGAGGGGACAGTCCCACCATTGCCCACCGGCCACACTGGGCTCCCTGGGAGGGACAGACGCGGGTGGGGAGGGAATGTGGGCACCACTCCAAGGTGGCACCTCTGTGTGGCACGTCCAGGATGGATGGGCTGTGCCAGGCTGGAGGTTCTGTGCCATGTCACCCTCAGCTCCGCGGTGACACTGTGCACGACGTGCTGTGCCAGCCTCACCTCCACACTGTGACCCTTGGTGACACCATGGGCAGGGTCTCCCCGGGCGGTGTCCAGCTGGACAGACCCACAGGCACCGTGAGGGAGGATCCCAGTGAGGAGCAGACGGGTTCCAGGTCCCACCAGCCCGGGCTGGACTCCCTCCTTGGCTGCCCCAGCCCACTCCGTGTGTCCCTGCATTCCCTCCTCGCTGACTGCCTCCAAGGGCAGCTGGGCATGGGGGGTGGCCTGGCCCATCCTGCAGTGCCCCTTCTGCCCTGCCTCACCCACGGCACTGCATCGCTCTGGGATCCCCAATCCCCTCCAACATCCCTGTCCCTACACAGCCGTTTCTTCTCCTCATACACAAACACAGATCCTCTCCTGCCACAGTGATGCCCATCCCACTCCAGCTCCCTTTCCCTCCCTCCCATCCCACGGGAAGCTTATGCCCAGCTCTGCCCATGCCAGGACATCCCACCTGCCCTCGGGGTTTGCTCAGACATCAGCATCTCCTCTCTGCCCCACCAGCACATCCCTGTCCTCATCCCACCCTTTCCATTGCAGTGTCCACGTTCCCAGTGCTTTATCCACGCCTTTACCTGTCCTAGAGCTCCTGTCCTGTGCTGGAAGGGGCCGGCAGAGACCAGCCCTGCCGGTTCGTTGCAGCAGTTTGTGGCAGGTGATGGAAACGCTGCAGCCAGGGGGAGATCTGAGGATCCCACACCGATGAGCCGCCCGCCGTGCCCGCCGGGATCGGCTGCCGGCTCCCGCCACCGCTCCTCGGCTCTTAATCTCCCCAGCAAGCCGAGAATTAATTATTCAGCGGCTCCCAGGACGCCTCGGAACATCCGCGCCCGCGGGGCTTTGGCTGCCCCGGCCCCGAGGTGCCGCACCCTTCACGCCGGGGGTGATGGATGGATTCGTGCCCTCTGTCCAGGGAACCCCGAGCGCTGGCACGGGGCTGAATCCGAGCCCGGGAGAGATCGGTTCCTGCTGGAAGCAAGAGGGAGCCACGAGGGGAGGGTGGTGGGAGTGCTGGGGTCCCTGGGGACAGATCCCTGTGCCATGCTCCATGCCAGGGGATGGCCACAGCCACCTGACCTTGCCCAAGCCACTGGGACGGTGGCACCGGTTCTCCTGCAGGCAGATGGAAACTGGGAGTTGGGAGGGATAACCCTGGGGTGTTTCACCCCAAATCCCAGCCTGGGCAGCTCCACTGAAGGAGCCTGTCGGAGCAGGAGTGGCTGGGAGCCATCACGCCATGGGCAGCCACCTTGTTTGGGGGGACCTTATGGGGACAGGGATGGAGCAAACCCTGGAGCAGCCCAGGCACCTCCACCAGACATCCCCGGGTGCCCCAGCTGCTCCCAAACGTGTCCAGGGTGGCGGGATGAGCTGCACCCCTGGCCTGGCAGAGGCAGGAAGGTGCCTGGAGAGGGTGACAAGGGGGAACCAGGCACCCAGCACCCCCGGGTGATGCTCAGAGGGGACCCTGTGGAAGCAGGGGCTGAATCCCTCTCGGGAGACATGAATGGCCACGATGGGAGATCGCAGGCACCGGCAAGAGGCTTAACTTTAAAAAAAAAAAAGGTTTATTTATTTCAAGATCTTACTTTTTTTTTTTCTCCTTTTTTGTTGTTTTTACCTGTATTTCAAAAAAAGTGGGGCAAAAGTACAAAAAAAGTCAGTTGCGGAACGGCAAAGGTTTAGAAATCACAGCGCGGAACGAACCCAAGCGAGAAACACGGAGCACGAACCAAACACCCCCACGACACGGCCGAATTATTACTGGAATTTTTTTTTGTTTTCCTCGGTACAAAACACACCAAAGCATGCCACGGAGCGGGAGGGACGCGGGGCGGGAGGAGAGGCTGCGGGAGGGGGGAGCCTGAGCCCGGCTCCGGCCCCGCCGCCGCCCCGGCGCCGCCGCTCACGTCAGGTTGTTCTGGAGGCAGTTCAGCTCCCCCACGTCCTGCTCCCCTTTGCCGCCCTCGTGCTTGGGCGACGTCGAGTTGTGGATGTTGAACGGCTCCTCGTCCTTCAGGCAGGATTTCAGCGAGTCCTGCAGCTTGTGGGGAGCGCTGGGATCGTCCTGCAGGAGAGAGGGGGGTCAGGGCAGGGCCGGGATGGGGCGAGACCCAGTGAGGGCACCCATGTCCCACTGACCCCTTGCAGCGAGCCACTGGGGGACAAATGTCCCCTCCCAGCTCAGAGGGCGGCACGGGGGGCCCGCGGCGCTCGCAGCACGGGGACAGGGCCCGACCCCCCCGCGGTGACGCCGTCCCCCAGCAGAGCCTCCCCACCTCGGCTCCCGAAGCGCCCAGGAGCTGTGCCAGCCTGGAGCCCGTGCCAGCCGCCGGCGCATCATCCCCCGGCCATCCGCCCACCGTTCCCGTTCCCGTTCCCGTTCCCTTCGCCTCGTCCCCGCGACGAGCAGCCACTCCCGGCGCTTGGCAGGAGCCCAGAGGGGCTGGCTTTATTGCGGTTCCTCAGCGTACAGCCCGTGCCCCCGCGCCGCTGGCAAAGCCGGGCACGCCTCTTCCCGACGTCCCCCCGCTGCAGCATCCTCCGCTCCGGGGCCTGGCCCGCACCCCGGCAGGAGCGGCCCCGCCGGCACCGGCACCGGCACCGGGCCCCGGCTGTGGGCGGCGGCTGTGCCCGCACGGTCCCGCTGTGGGCAGGGCAGGGCAGGGCAGGGCAGGGCAGGGCAGGGCAGGGGGAGCCTGCCAGGCCGGGCCGGGCCGGGCCGTGGTGGTTCCGGTGCTGCCGGTGCCACGCGGAGAGCGGCAGACGGACGGGGACACCCCAGGGCCGGCGTGACACAGGGACAGGATCCCCATCTCCTGGGCAGTGACATCCGGCCAGTCCGGAGCTGGTGCCATTGGCTGCAGGATCCCCAAAAACCCCTTTCCGGGGGGGTGCTGACCCTGCTGACCCCTCCTCATCCTCGCAGTGCTGCTGCGTCCCAGGCACCGCGTGCCGAGCCCTCCAGCTCCGGAGGGGACGGGGGATGTGCCGGGGAGCGGCACCGAGCTCATCCCGAGGTGCATCCTCTCGGCAGCGGGGAGGGAGCCGGCCCCGGAGCCTCCTGCCAGGGCGGCTAGGGCTGCTAAAGGCGGTCGGAAGACGGGGAACACCGGCCGTGGGTGGGGGAAGGCTAAAGGGACCTACGCTCCTCCTCCGGCTCCGCAAAGCCCTTCGCTTCTCTCTGTTCCGAGTCGAAAGACAGCAGGTTGGAGCGGGATCCCGGGGAGGCCGGGGGTGCACCCCAACCGTGGCACCAGTGTCATCCTCCAGCACCCGCGGCCATCCACTGCTCCTGCCCGGCGATGCCACAGCCAGGGAGCATCGCCTGCCCCGCTGTCCCCTCCCTGAACACCGGCACAGCCACCCCCGCCACCCCCACACGGAGCCAAAGCCATCGGGAGCTCGGGACGGCGGCTCCCGGGGAGCCACACAGGCAGGAGGGGACGGGGAAGGGACAGGGGGGTGACACTGCCCCCCTGCCTGGCCTCAGACCAGTCTAGCTCAGTGGGGACCGAGGGAACAGAGCTGTGACCATGGCAGGATGGGGACAGGAGGGCAGCGCTGGGATCGTGGAGGGGTCAGAGGTCACCAGACAGAGGGACAGGGATGGGACAGGAAGAGGGACACACAGCTCCTTACGTTTGGGTGGGAGCCCTCGGCGATGGTGGACAGGGAGAAGTTGTCGTTGTGCAGCTCGGACGGGGTGCGGTATCTGCGGGGCCAGGAGAGCAGGGTGAGAGCAGGCCCCCCCCGCAGCCCCGCCCGCCTTTTGGGGTGACCCTGCTGTTGGGGGGGTTAATTGTTCCCAGCACTGCAGGTCTGGGGGGGTAAATGTCCCCAGGGATGGACGTCTGGGCTAAATACCCCAGATCTGAGGGCTTTGGAGGGATAAATCTTCCCCGGTCTGGGGGTTTGGGGATTTGTACCCCCAGATCTAAGGGCTTTGGAGGGATAAATCGTCCCTGCTCTGGGGATTTGGGGTTTTGTAACCCCATCTCTGAGGATTTGGGGAGCTAAATGCCTCCAAGTCTGGGGGGCTTGGGGACTCAGTACACCCGGAGATGGAGGTCTACGGGCTTAAATGTCTTGAACTCTGGAGGTTTGGGGACTAAATGTCCCCAGGGATTGAGCTGGGGCTAAAGGAGCCCATTGTGACATTTTGGGGGGCTCGGTGCCCCCAGATCTGGGGGTTTGGGGATAGCTGGGCTCTGGGCAGGAGAGCGGGAAGGGCAGCCCGGGGCAGGGCTGGAGAGGCAGACCCGGGAACTGGCACGGAGCCTCCCTGCTAATTACACTTGGCATTTCCAAACACTAATTAACAGCTCATTAGGGACCGGGCTGGGAAGGCTCCCTCCTCCCTGCTCCAGGAGCTGGCCAGCAGTGGCCGGGGCGGGGGGGTGACCCCAAACCCTTCCCCGTCACCCCCCAGCCCTGTCCCCAGCCGGACCGTCCCCGATGGCCGCCCAGCCGCTGTCCCAGCGCGCAGCGAAGCAGATTAACTGGTGCCAGTCAGGAGCGGCTTTAAGGGATTAACCGCGGAGCAGGAGCCGCGGCCACGGCCCCCGCCCCCGGCAGCTCTCCCACCCACCGTGCCCGCGTCCCCCGCGGCACCGGCGGTCCCGGTGACGCCAGCAGGGCAGGGGTGTTGGGGCGGCCCGGGGGTGTCCCCGTCACTCACTTGGTCTTGCGCAGTTTGCTGTTCTCCGTCTTGAGCAGGTAGAGCTTCTTGGCGAAGAACACGGTGAGCATGAAGAGCAGCAGCACCACGAGCGCGGCCGAGCCCACGGCCACGCACATCACCTGGAAGTCGGTGACGATGGACTCGCAGCGCGTGCCCTTGTGCCACGTGTAGTCCTGCGTGTTGCACCTGCCGGGGGACGCGCTCAGAGGCATCCCCCGCCCCAAAACGCATCCCCCGCCCCAAAACGCGCCCAGAGCATCCTCGGGGGATGCGGTGTTTGTACCTGCGGGGGTTGCGGGGGTCTGAGGGGGATGGGATGAGCGGGTGACACACGAGGGGGGTGACACCGAGCGAGATGGGGACACTGGGACATGCTGGGAGCGGGGTCGGGGTCTCCCAGACGGCGCTGGCGCCCCGCACCAGCGGCTCCCAGCCCCAGCGGCGGCGGGAGCGGGGAGGGGTCCCCCGCGTCCCCCCGGGCTCGGTGCCAGCCGCGGGGCACGCCCGGTGCGGGCGGCACAGCCGGCGTCGCCTCCCGGCGCAATCTGCCGGGCCCGATTAGCGCGGCCGCCCCGCAGGCTCGGCCCTGACCTAATTCCTGGGCAGCCGCCGCCCGGGGGCAGGGAAACCCCCCTGCATCCCGGGAATGGGGCTGCGGGGCACCCAGAGCCCGGGAACGGCCTGCCGAGGGGGTGGAAAAGGTTCGGAATGGAATGAAAAAAGGATGGAAGGACTGGGAATGGGGTGTCAGGGGCATGGAGAGCCCAGGGATGGAGCACAGAGAAGGGAGAGCCCAGGGATGGAGCACAGAGAAGGGAGAGCCAAGGGATGGAGTACAGAGAAGGGAGAGCCCAGGGATGAGGAGCATGGAGGATGGAGAGCCTGGGAATGGAGCACAGAGAATGGAAAGCTCAGGGATGAGGAGCACAGAGAAGGGAGAGCTCAGGGATGAGGAGCACGGAGGATGGAGAGCTCAGGGATGGAGTACAGAGAAGGGAGAGCTCAGGGATGGAGCACAGAGAAGGGAGAGCCCAGGGATGAGGAGCACAGAGAAGGGAGAGCTCAGGGATGAGGAGCACGGAGGATGGAGAGCCTGGGAATGGAGTGCGTGGAGAGGGAGACTGCAAGGATGGGGTGCATGGAGGATGGAGAGATGGGGAGTGGGGCACACAATGGATGGAAGCACTGAGAATGCCAGGCCAGGAGGATGGAGAGCCCAGGGATGGGGCAGAGGGAATGGAGAGCCCAGGAAGGAGGTACTGGGGGTGGGACAGACCAGGAATGGGGTGAAAGGGGTGGAGAGGCCAGGATTGGGTTGCAGGAGATGGAAGCACTGGGAATAGGGTGCATGGGTGGTGGAGAGCCCAGGGATGGAATGCATGGAGTAGGGAGAGACTGGGAGTGGGGATGCACAAGGGCTGGAAGGACTGGGAATGGGATACATGGGAATGGAGAGCCTGGCCATGGGGTGCAGGGGATGGTGAGCCCAGGGATGGGGTGCAGGGCATGGGAACACTGGGCATGGGGTGCAGGGGATGGTGAGCTCAGGGATGGTGAGCAGGGATGGAGAGCCCCAGGATGGTGAGCCCAGGGATGGTGAGCAGGGATGGAGAGCCCCAGGATGGTGAGCCCAGGGATGGAGAGCCCCAGGATGGTGAGCCCAGGGATGGAGAGCCCCAGGATGGTGAGCCCAGGATGGTGAGCCCAGGGATGGGGTGCAGGGATGGTGAGTCCAGGATGGAATCTAGGGATAGTGAGCCCAGGGATAGTGAGCCCAGGGATGGTGAGCCCAGGGATGGTGAGCCCAGGGATGGGGTGCAGGGATGGTGAGCCCAGGATGGAATCTAGGGATGGTGAGCCCAGGGATGGTGAGCCCAGGGATGGCGAGCCCCACAGCCCAGCCCAGCAGGGCCCGTTCCTTACCGGCAGAAGGCCCCGTGGCTCTCCACCAGGTAGCACTGGCCGCCGTTGTGGCAGTAGCTGGGGACGAGGTCGCAGAGGGAGCGGCAGGAGCTGTTGTGCCGCACGTACCCGCTCCGGCACTCGGAGCCGTTCTCGGGCGGGCCCCGCTCCCCCGGCCGCGGCCAGGCCGTGGGGCCGCCCCCGGGCAGCCCGGGCGGCGGCGGCGGGGCCGCGGCGCGGTGCCCGGTGGGCCGGGGGTCCCGCGGGGCGGGCGCGGCCGAGGCGGGCGGCCGGTAGCCGTTCTCGTCCTCCAGCCCGCCGTCTTCCTCCTCCTCCTCTTCCTCCTCGTCCTCCAGCTCGTCCTCGTCGTCCCCGTCGGCGTAGAAGGAGGTGGTGGGGTAGAAATCGGCGTCGTCGAAGGGCGTGAAGTCGTCGTAGAGCTCGTGCAGGGCCCAGGGCGTGGCCGCCCCCTCGGGCTCCCGCCGCCGCGCCGAGCCCGCCGCGCCCCGGCCGCCCCCGGGGAAGCCCCCCAGTCCCTCGCCCCCCTCGAACAGGTCGTAGTAATCGACGTCGATGATCTCGGAGCCCGTGCGGTCGGCCGGGGGCTTGGGCGGGCCCGTGGCGGCGGTGACGGGCTCCTGCAGCCACGTCAGGTCGGTCCAGCCGCGGGCCCCCTGCGCCGGGGCCGGGCTGGAGGCGGCGGCCCAGAGCTCCGGGGCACCCCCCGAGTCCCCCCCGGCGGCGGCCACGGGGCCGGGCTCGCCCAGCACGGGGGTGCGCGGCGCGGCCGAGCCCCCGGCCGCCAGCAGCAGGTCGGATTCGGCGGAGTCGGTGGCGAGCTGCGGCCCGGGGGGGCTCGGCAGCGCGGCCGGGAGCCCCCCGAAGCCCCCCGGGGCGGGCGGGGAGCCCGGCGTGGGTCGGTCACCGCTGCCCGGCTCCTCGGGGCTGCCCAGCGCCACCGGCACCGTGCCCCCGTCCCCGGGCCAGGTGACGGCTCGGGGGGGCACGGCGCTGGCCTCGCCCTCCCCGGCGCACCCCGGGCACCCCTCGGGCACGGCCGAGGGCTCCGTGGTGGCCGTGCCCCCCCCGGGGGGCTCTAGCTGGGGTCCTGCCGCTGCCCCCCCGGCGCTCGTGCTGTTGCTGGGTCCCCCAGGGGGGTCTCCGCTCGCCAGGTCCCATTTCGGGGGGCTGCTCTCCAACGAGCCCTCCCAGGCTCTCCCCTCGCCAGCGCTGGAGTTTTGGGGGGGCCACGCGGATGCTGGGGAGGGCAAGGAGAGAAAGAGGTGTCAGAGGTGCCCCCGCACCCCTGTGAGGACGTGGCAGCCTGGGGGGGGGGGGAGTCCAACAGGTCCCCCACCTGCTCCACCTTGCACCCACCTGGATGCATGACAAGGACCTGGGGGGCAGGCGGGGCTGCACCCCGAATCCTTGAGTCTCTCTCGGGGGACTGATGGGGTGAACCCCACAGAAGCCCCCAGCTCTGTGGGTGCCCTCACACCCAACTCTGTGACGCCCCCCTTCAGCACAGCCCCCCCAACACGAGCTGCCCCCGTTCCTGCCCCCTCAGCTGCCCTTCAAGGGGATCCAGCCTCCTGCAAAGGGATCCAGTCCTCCCCCAAATGGATCCAGCCCCACTGCAAGGGCAGCCAGCCCTCCCCAGAAGGAATCAGCCCCCCAAAAGGGGATCCAGCCCCCTCCCCCGGTAGATCCAGCCCTCCTGTGGTTCTCGTGAGTGCACTCCACACACACAGCGGGCTGCAGCTCCCTGCGATGGGATGCAGCCCGGTTCCCGCCCCATCTCTGCGAGGGGATCCAGCCCCTCCGGCTGCTGCGGCTGCAGCCGCTACACACAACGGGATCGGCCCCTGCGGCGGGATCAGCCCCTCTGCAATGGAATCCGGCCCCTTCCGAGGGCATCAGCCCTCTCTGCCGCCTGCCTGTCCATCCGGACACACAGCAGCATCCAGCCCTCCCCACGCCGGGATCCAGCCCCCTGCCAGCGGATCCAGCCCTCCTCCGGTTCCTGCGAGTGCACCCCATACACAGCCCCGATCCCGCCCCTGCAAGGGGATCCGGCTCCCTGCAGGGGGATCCGGCCCCTTTCCAAGGGTATCCGACTCCCCCTGCAATGGAATCCAGCCCCCTGCAAGGGGACCCACCCCCCTCCGGCTCCTGCAAGTGCGCCCCAAAATCCCGAGAGGATCCAGCCCCTGCAAGGGAATCCGCTCCCTCCTGCACGGGGCTCCAGCCCTTCCCTGGCTCCTGCAGATGCTCCCCCTGCACGCACGGGGATCCAGCCCTGCCGCAAGGGATCCAGCCCCGGCAGGGGGATCCAGCCCTTCCTGCAAGGGGACCCAACCCCACGCACGGAATCCGGCCCCGGCCGGGGGATCCCGCCCGCCCTGCAGGGAGATCCAGCCCTTCCCTGGCTCCTGCAGATGCCCCCCCTCCCCATGAAGGGATCCAGCCCCCGCCCGGGGGGATCCACCTTCCCCCGGCAGCAGCAGCGGGATCCGGCCCCGGCCGGGGGATCCCCCCCACCCCCCCAGCCCGCAGCCCCCGCCCGGACCGCAGCCCCCCCACCCGGGGGATCCCCCCCGCCCCGGGATCCGCCCCCCCGCGCCCGTGCCGTGTGTCCCCGGTCCCGGTACGCACCGAGGGCGCCGCCGATCGCCAGCAGCAGGGCCAGGGCGCGGGGGGCGCGGGGGGCGCGGGGGGCCATGGCGGCATGGAGGGACCCCGGCTCCGCCACGGGGCCGGCACCGGCAGCGGCTCCGCCCGCCCCGCTCCGAGCGAGCCGCGCCGAGCCGAGCGGAGCCGCGCCGAGCCGGGGGGCCGGGCCGGGCGGCGGGGGCGGGACCGCGGACGCGGCGGCGGCTCCGGGCACGGGCACGGCACCCCCCCGGCACCCCGCGGGCAGCGCCGGGGGGCGCACCCCGGGACCCCCAGCATCGGGGGGGACACAGCCCGGCACCCCAATATCGGGGGGACACACCCCGGCACCCCCAGCATCGGGAGCACACACAGCCCGGCACCCCCAGCATCGGGGGGGACACAGCCCGGTACCCCCCAGCATCGGGGGGGACACAGCCCGGTACCCTCAGTATTGGGGGGACACAGCCCGGTACCCCCCAGCATCGGGGGGGACACAGCCCGGCACCCCCAGCATCGGGGGAGACACAGCCCAGTACCCCCCAGCATCGGGGGGGACACAGCCCGGCACCCCCAAGAGCGGCATCCCCGGAGGGGGACACCGGGGGACACATCCCGACAGCCCCCACCACCGAGGGACACACACCCTGGCATGGGCATCCTCTGGGGGCACCGGGGGGCACATCCCGGCACTCCCAGCACCGGGGAACCCCCCCCGGCAGCCCCCAGCCATCCTCGGGGAGGGACACCGGGGGACACATCCCGGCAGCAGCATCCCTGGGGCAGGGGACACAGAGGGCACACGCCGGCACCGCTGTCCCAGGGGGGACACCAGGGACACGTCCCGGCCCCCCCAGCACAGGGGGAGCCTATCCCGGCCCCCCAGCGCCGTCATCGCTCTCTGACCCCCAAACTGCTCCTGCATGGGGCAGGGACCCCCCCGCACCGGCACCGGCACCGGGATCCCCTCCCGGCACCCCACCGGCCCAGGGTGGGGCTGTGCCCCCCCAGCAGAGCCCCCGTGCCGGGTTGGACCCTCCTGTCCCCCGGCCCTGGCATTGCTGGCCAGTGCCAGACCGGTCCAGATGCCACCAGCTGCCACCACGGCCGCTGTCACCGCTGGCGCGTCCCCGGGGGCACCGGGGGCTGGCTCCCTCCATGGGCAGGGGGGCAGGGCGCTGCTCCAGCCCCTGGCCCAGCGCCAGAGGCAGCGTCCGGATGAGGCCGGGGAGGAGCCGGGACAGGAGCAGGGCCCGGAGCCCCCGGCAGAGCCCCCCGGTGCCACCGGCGCAGGGCGGGGACAGCGCCCGGGGACAGCCCGGGCCGCTCTGGGGACAGAGCCCGGGCCCCGCGGCTGCTCCTGGGCTGTCCCTGCGCCGCGGGCTCCATGGAGACCTGCCAAGGTCACCGAGCGTCCTTGGACACCTCCACCTGCAGCACCGCAGGAATGTGACCGTCATGGCTGCTCCACAGCCCGCATCCCAGCCCGGGAATCCCACACCCTGCACCAGGCATCCTGCCCTGGGCATCCCAAACCCTGTGCTGGGCATCCCAGATCCCAAATCCTGCATCCCACATCCCAAATCTCACATCCCATATCCCAAATCCCGCATCTCATATCCTGAATCCTGCTTCCCACATCCAAAATCCTGCACCCTAGATCCCAAATCCTGCATCCCACATCCCAAATCCTGCATCCCACATCCCAAATCTTCCATCCCACCTCGGGTGTCCCCCATCAGACATCCTTTACCCCACACCCCACACCAGTGTAGGATGCCAGGGCAGTGCTGGGGGCTCCCAGGGACCCCATCCAGTGTGCCCCAGTCCCACATGGGACCCCCTGGTGTCCCCCTGCCCCTCTGGGCCGTGTGTGTGGGGCTGGGCTGGGAATGGGGTCCCCTCTCCCCCAGCAGCGGCTCCTGGCCAGGCTCCTGCTGGGAACAAGCCCCGCTCTGTCCCCCGCTCTCAAAGGGGATTGAAGGGGCTGCACCTGCTTTGCATTCCCCAGGCTTCCGCCTCTGGATGCGTTTCCAAGGGGACCGGCCCTGGGGCCGCCTGGACGGACAGAGGGACACGGCCCTGATGGCTGGGAAAGGCTGGGAAGGGGCTGGGAAGGGGCTGGGAAGGGGCTGGGATGGGGCTGGGGGTCCCAGTGCCAGGGCCCTGCCTGGCAGCAAGAGGCAGAGGGAAGATGGGTGGGATCTGGGGATGGGAATGGTGCTGGGATGGTGCTGGGATGGGGCTGGGATGGGGCTGGGATGGGGCTGGGATGGGGCTGGGATGGGGCTGGGATGGAGGGGCTGGGATGGGGCTGGGATGGAGGCTGGGATGGAGGCTGGGATGGAGGGGGTGGGATGGAGGATGGGATGGGGCTGGAATGGGGCTGGGATGGGGCTGGGATGGAGCTGGGATGGGGCTGGAATGGGGCTGGAATGGGGCTGGGATGGGATGGGATGGAGGCTGGGATGGAGGATGGGATGGAGGCTGGGATGGAGGATGGGATGGAGGCTGGGATGGAGGCTGGGATGGGGCTGGGATGGGGGCGGGGATGGAGGATGGGATGGAGGCTGGGATGGAGGCTGGGATGGAGGCTGGGATGGGATGGGATGGAGGCTGGGATGGGGCTGGGATGGGGCTGGGATGGAGGCTGGGATGGGGCTGGGATGGGATGGGATGGAGGCTGGGATGGAGCTGGAATGGAGGCTGGGATGGGATGGGATGGGGCTGGGATGGAGGCTGGGATGGAGGCTGGGATGGAGGCTGGGATGGAGGCTGGGATGGGGCTGGGATGGGGCTGGGATGGAGGCTGGGATGGGGCTGGGATGGGGCTGGGATGGAGGCTGGGATGGAGGTGGGGATGGAGGGGCTGGGATGGAGGCTGGGATGGAGGATGGGATGGAGGCTGGGATGGTGCTGGGATGGGGCTGGGATGGGGCTGGGATGGGGCTGGGATGGAGGCTGGGATGGAGGATGGGATGGGGCTGGAATGGAGACTGGGATGGGGCTGGGATGGGGCTGGGATGGAGGCTGGGATGGAGGCTGGGATGGAGGCTGGGATGGGGCTGGGATGAGGCTGGGATGGAGGCTGGGATGGAGGCTGGGATGGGGCTGGGATGGAGGGGGTAGGATGGAGGCTGCGATGGAGGCTGGGATGGGGCTGGGATGGAGGGGGTAGGATGGAGGCTGGGATGGGGCTGGGATGGAGGCTGGGATGGAGGCTGGGATGGGGCTGGGATGGGGCTGGGATGGGGCTGGGATGGGGCTGGGATGGAGGCTGGGATGGGGCTGGGATGGAGGGGGTAGGATGGAGGCTGGGATGGGGCTGGGATGGGGCTGGGATGGGGCTGGGATGGAGGCTGGGATGGGGCTGGGATGGAGGGGGTAGGATGGAGGCTGGGATGGGGCTGGGATGGAGGCTGGGATGGAGGCTGGGATGGAGGCTGGGATGGGGCTGGGATGGAGGGGGTGGGATGGGGCTGGGATGGGGCTGGGCAGGGCAGCAGCCCTGGAAGTTTCCAGCCCATGGAAGCTTCCAGCACCCACAGTCACCCCTGGGGGCAGGAAGCTCGTGGGGCTGGCAGGGACCCCGGGACCCCTGTTCCAGGCCTGGAGCCACCCAGGGTCACATCTTGGCACCTCCATGGCTCTGCCAGCCCTCGGGACTGGCCTGGAGGTGTCCTGGAGCACAGCTCCTCCCCTCCAAGGGTTGTGTGCCATGGGAGCCCTGGGGCTCCTCGTCCAGGGGTGTTCCCCATGCTGGGGAATCCCCTCCCACCCTCGGGGTGCCCTCAGGGTCCCCACACCCCGGGGGCTCCAGCCAGTGCCACCCCAGGGTCAGAGCCCCGTGAGGAGACACCTGGGGCTCCTGGGGACACGAGGGTGTTGGCAGCCCCAGCCTGCCCAGGGGACAGGGCTGGGACATTCCCTGCAGCCCCACAGCCCCACAGCTCCACACCCATCCCTGCTCCCGTGGCTCCGGATCAGGGACCCCCAGCTGGGGTGGGCAGTGAGCACCAAGGGTCTGACCCCACATGGGGCAGGGCTCAGGGGGCACTGGGTGCTGTGTTCGTGCTCAGGGGGCACTGGGTGCTCTGTTCATGCTCAGGGGGCACTGGGTGCTGTGTTCCTGCTCAGGGGGCACTGGGTGCTGTGTTCCTGCTCAGGGGGCACTGGGTGCTCGGGGGGGCACTGGGTGCTGTGTTCCTGTTCGGGGGGCACTGGGTGCTCTGTTCCTGCTCAGGGGGCACTGGGTGCTGTGTTCATGCTCAGGGTGGGGCACTGGGTGCTGTGTTCGTGCTCAGGGGGGCACTGGGTGCTCTGTTCATGCTGAGGGGGGCACTGGGTGCTCAGGGGGGCACTGGGTGCTGTGTTCGTGCTCAGGGGGGCACTGGGTGCTGTGCTCATGCTCAGGGGGGCACTGGGTGCTGTGTTCCTGCTCAGGGGGCACTGGGTGCTGTGTTCATGCTCAGGGGGCACTGGGTGCTGTGTTCATGCTCAGGGTGGGGCACTGGGTGCTGTGTTCATGCTCAGGGGGCACTGGGTGCTCAGGGGGGCACTGGGTGCTGTGTTCCTGCTCAGGGGGGCACTGGGTGCTCAGGGGGCACTGGGTGCTGTGTTCCTGCTCAGGGGGGCACTGGGTGCTCTGTTCATGCTCAGGGGGCACTGGGTGCTCAGGGGGCACTGGGTGCTGTGTTCATGCTCAGGGGGCACTGGGTGCTCTGTTCCTGCTCAGGGGGGCACTGGGTGCTGTGTTCCTGCTCAGGGGGCACTGGGTGCTGTGCAGGGCAGGTACACCCAGCTGGGACAATTCCAGAGCCTCCCTGTTCCCAGAGCCCCGAGGCAAAGCGGGGCTGAGCCTTTCCAGCCCTGTGCCCAAGGCCAGGAGCAGCCCAGCCCAGCCCGGGGGCAGAGCCAGATCCCCCCTCATTCCTACAAACCTGCCTTGGGCTGGGCTTCCTCGGCAGCAGAGGCTGGGGTGAGCGATGGCAGGACGGACAGGACAGACAGACAGATGGACAGTGATGGCTCTTTAGTCCCAAAGGAGAAACCCAGCACCGACTCCCTCACTTGGGGAGAACCAGCTGCTGCTGCCAAGTCTGGGCTTTCCTGGGGGAATTACTCAGAATATTAAAGGTGATTTTAAAGACAGAATGGCAGCCACCATTTGGGGCCCTTCCAGAGCAGATCCCTGAGCTCTGTCCGTCCGTGCAGGGATCTGGGCAGGGATCTCACCCCAAACCCCCTCCCTGCCCACTTCAGCTCTGGCAGTGGATCCTGCCCTACCTGGGGGATCCTGGGCAGCCTCAGCTCCATCCCTCAGCTCATCCCAGCCCGTCCCAGCCCACCCAGGCTGGCAGCTCCCTGTCCCAGGGCTGTGGGGCAGCCCCACACCAACACCTCCCTCCTCCCTTGGGGCACCACTGGCTGCAGGTGCCAGCCTGGAGTGTGATCCAGGATCCCGTGGGGATGGACAGACAGACCAAGGCCCGGGGGAGGCCCAGGCTGGGCTGGGATCCTCACCGTCCCTGATCCCTGCCTCAGCTGAGCACCAGGAATTGCCCCATTCCTGCATCCAGTGCTGATCCCAGGGGCATCCAGACCCATGGGATAACGGGGGGGGGATGATATTTCCCCCCAGCTTCTGTTCCTCCCATCTCCTCTCCCTGGGCTGCCTTTCCCTCCCCTCAGCCAGGTGCTGGAGAGGCTCAGATCACCTTTATTTCTTTCATTAACAATATTGGAGAAGTGCAAAGAAAATGAAGGACTGGAACAAAGAGCCAGGACTGAGGTTGGTGTTTCCTGCCCCGGCTCGGGCACCTCGGACACGCGAACCCTTCCCTGTCTCACAACATCCTGGGCGTTGATCCTGAGCCCAGGGCTGAGCCCAGCTCAGCCAGGCGGGGTTTAGGGACGGCTTTGTCCTTGACTGGGGCTGGCACCGCCCGGGCTGGCTCCGAGGTGACGATTCCCGATGTGACACCGATCCCTGGAGGAGCCGCTGCCGACCTTGAGCCTCCCCCGAGGCCAGCCCACGGCTCCCAAGCCTTTCCTGCAGGGACAGACTCCCCCTGCCCCATCGGGCACGGCCAAGCTGCTCCCACGCCCGGCTGATCCCAAATCACCCCAATTCACAGTGCCCGGAGCAGGAGCCGTGGTTGGGATGGCAGGAGCAGCGTGGGGAAGGAGGCTGGAGGCACAGAAATCCACAGATCCACAACCTCTGCGTGTCCTGTGGTGCTGGAGCCGGGATCTTCCCAAAAAACCCTTCCTGAGCTGCCCATGGGCTGGGGCATTGGGGCTGCAGGGGCAGGGCCCAGGCAGGGGCACGGTCCCGGTGTCTGAGCAGCCCCTGGCTCCTGCTCTCCCTGCCATTCCCGAGCCACATTCCCCTGGGGCTGCAGAGGGAAAGGTGGGAGAGGTTTGATAATCCCCTGTCACAGCTCTGAGCTGCAAGGAGCAGGGAGAACCCTGAGTAAAGTGAGGCCGAGATTTGGGGAGAGGAGCTGGCAGGGAGCTGCATCCCAGGGATGGAGCTGTACATCCCAAGGATGGAGCTGTACATCCCAGGATGGAGCTGTACATCCCAGGGATGGAGCTGTACATCCCAAGGATGGAGCCCTGCATCCCAGGATGGAGCTGTACATCCCAGGATGGAGCTGTACATCCCAAGGATGGAGCTGTACATCCCAGGATGGAGCCCTGCATCCCAGGATGGAGCTGTACATCCCAGGATGGAGCTGTACATCCCAGGGATGGAGCTGTACATCCCAAAGATGGAGCTGTACATCCCAGGATGGAGCCCTGCATCACAGGGATGGAGCTGTACATCCCAGGATGGAGCTGTACATCCCAAGGATGGAGCTGTACATCCCAGGATGGAGCCCTGCATCACAGGGATGGAGCTGTACATCCCAGGATGGAGCTGTACATCCCAGGGATGGAGCTGTACATCCCAGGATGGAGCTGTACATCCCAAGGATGGAGCCCTGCATCCCAGGATGGAGCCCTGCATCCCAGGATGGAGCTGTACATCCCAGGATGGAGCTGTACATCCCAAGGATGGAGCTGTACATCCCAGGATGGAGCCCTGCATCCCAGGATGGAGCTGTACATCCAAGGATGGAGCTGTACATCCCAAGGATGGAGCTGTACATCCCAGGATGGAGCCCTGCATCCCAAGGATGGAGCCCTGCATCCCAGGGATGGAGCTGTACATCCCAGGGATGGAGCTGTACATCCCAGGGATGGAGCTGTACATCCCAGGATGGAGCCCTGCATCCCAAGGATGGAGCTGTACATCCCAGGGATGGAGCCCTGCATCCCAGGATGGAGCCCTGCATCCCAGGATGGAGCTGTTCATCCCAGGATGGAGCTGTACATCCCAGGATGGAGCTGTACATCCCAGGATGGAGCCCTGCATCCCAGGATGGAGCTGTACATCCCAGGATGGAGCCCTGCATCCCAAGGATGGAGCTGTACATCCCAGGGATGGAGCTGTACATCCCAAAGATGGAGCTGTACATCCCAGGATGGAGCCCTGCATCCCAGGATGGAGCTGTACATCCCAGGGATGGAGCTGTACATCCCAAAGATGGAGCTGTACATCCCAGGATGGAGCCCTGCATCCCAGGATGGAGCTGTACATCCCAAGGATGGAGCCCTGCATCCCAGGATGGAGCCCTGCATCCCAGGATGGAGCTGTACATCCCAGGATGGAGCTGTACATCCCAAGGATGGAGCTGTACATCCCAGGATGGAGCCCTGCATCCCAGGATGGAGCTGTACATCCAAGGATGGAGCTGTACATCCCAAGGATGGAGCTGTACATCCCAGGATGGAGCCCTGCATCCCAAGGATGGAGCCCTGCATCCCAGGGATGGAGCTGTACATCCCAGGGATGGAGCTGTACATCCCAGGGATGGAGCTGTACATCCCAGGATGGAGCCCTGCATCCCAAGGATGGAGCTGTACATCCCAGGGATGGAGCCCTGCATCCCAGGATGGAGCCCTGCATCCCAGGATGGAGCTGTTCATCCCAGGATGGAGCTGTACATCCCAGGATGGAGCTGTACATCCCAGGATGGAGCCCTGCATCCCAAGGATGGAGCTGTACATCCCAGGGATGGAGCTGTACATCCCAAAGATGGAGCTGTACATCCCAGGATGGAGCTGTACATCCCAGGGATGGAGCTGTACATCCCAAAGATGGAGCTGTACATCCCAGGATGGAGCTGTACATCCCAAGGATGGAGCTGTACATCCCAGGATGGAGCCCTGCATCACAGGGATGGAGCTGTACATCCCAGGGATGGAGCTGTACATCCCAGGATGGAGCTGTACATCCCAAGGATGGAGCCCTGCATCCCAGGATGGAGCTGTACATCCAAGGATGGAGCTGTACATCCCAAGGATGGAGCTGTACATCCCAGGATGGAGCCCTGCATCCCAAGGATGGAGCCCTGCATCCCAGGGATGGAGCTGTACATCCCAGGGATGGAGCTGTACATCCCAGGGATGGAGCTGTACATCCCAGGATGGAGCCCTGCATCCCAAGGATGGAGCTGTACATCCCAGGGATGGAGCCCTGCATCCCAGGATGGAGCCCTGCATCCCAGGATGGAGCTGTTCATCCCAGGATGGAGCTGTACATCCCAGGATGGAGCTGTACATCCCAGGATGGAGCCCTGCATCCCAGGATGGAGCTGTACATCCCAGGATGGAGCTGTACATCCCAGGGATGGAGCTGTACATCCCAAGGATGGAGCCCTGCATCCCAGGATGGAGCTGTACATCCAAGGATGGAGCTGTACATCCCAAGGATGGAGCTGTACATCCCAGGATGGAGCCCTGCATCCCAAGGATGGAGCCCTGCATCCCAGGGATGGAGCTGTACATCCCAGGGATGGAGCTGTACATCCCAGGGATGGAGCTGTACATCCCAGGATGGAGCCCTGCATCACAGGGATGGAGCTGTACATCCCAGGATGGAGCCCTGCATCCCAAGGATGGAGCTGTACATCCCAGGGATGGAGCTGTACATCCCAAAGATGGAGCTGTACATCCCAGGATGGAGCTGTACATCCCAAGGATGGAGCTGTACATCCCAGGATGGAGCCCTGCATCACAGGGATGGAGCTGTACATCCCAGGATGGAGCTGTACATCCCAGGGATGGAGCTGTTCATCCCAGGGATGGAGCTGTACATCCCAGGGATGGAGCTGTACATCCCAGGATGGAGCTGTACATCCCAAGGATGGAGCTGTACATCCCAGGATGGAGCCCTGCATCCCAGGGATGGAGCTGTACATCCCAGGATGGAGCTGTACATCCCAGGATGGAGCCCTGCATCCAAGGCCACATCCCAGCCGTGCCAGCTGCTGTGTCTGTGCAGGTGCACAGGTGACAAATGAAGCTGTCCCCGAGCAGGGTAAGTCACCCTGAGTGCCAGCACTGCTCCCACACCTTCCTCCTCCTCCCGCCTGGAGGAGCCGCTTTAGTTCTGGTGATTTTGCCAAGAGGGCACCAAAGGCCCTTCAGAGCAGCTTTCACCTCCAAGGCTTTGCTCTCATTAACGCGGCTCCCTCACAGTCAGGAGGAGCCGTGGAGACTCAGCCTCCCCCCGGCACGGAGGGCAGGGCTAAGCCCGGAGCGGTGAATACGAGCTCGTCCCTCCCACGGCTGTTTCAGCTCTGCAGGAGGGAGCCCGAAACCGGAGCAGCAGAGAGCGCCAGGGCCGCAGGGCACCGAGGGCACCCGGAGCATCCTCCGAGGGCAGCGCCCAGGGGAACGCGGCATCCTGGTGCTGGCACTGGGAAGGAGCAGGGGAATTCAGGGCATGGATCCTGGGGGGTCTGGAGGCTCCCCAGCAGCAGCTGGAGCAGAGCCCAGCGAGGAGATGCCCCTCGGGTCCCTCTGGGCTGATGCTGTGCCTGGAGGTGGCTCCAGCTCTCTGTGGGCACGGAGCTGGCTGGGCATCCGTGGTCCTGGCATATGGGGACCACCAGCTCCATCCCAGGACTGGAATTCTGGGAGCAAGCCTGGTAGGCTGCTGGCTCTGATGGACACCAGGTTGCTTTTATCACACTGCAACTTAAAACGACAGAAAATGAGAGATTTGGGGAAAAAAAATTCCCAATAATCAGCCCTCAGTTTGTCCAGGTGACACCCAAGGGCTGCTGGAAGGGTCCCTGTGGTCCCAGCAGCATCCTGGGGTTCCTGTGGAAGGGGAAATTCCCAGCACAAGCAGCTGGGTGGGAGCTGGTGCAGGCAAAGGGGGACAGTGCTCCTGGAGAGGTGGGCAGGGATGGCCCTGGCACTGCCCTGGCACTGCCCTGGCACTGCCCAGCCCTGGGCAGGTCACCCAGAGCCACCATCAGCCCCGTCTGGGGCAGGTCTGTTCCTGCTGGGATCTGGGGATTATCCAGGGCGGCACCGGAGTCAGCCCTGTTCTGGTTCCTGTCAAACCTGAGGAGGGAGGGAAGGAGCTCCCAGCCCTCCACACCCTGCCTGTGGAGGTTTCCTGTGACAAAGGCACTGGGATGAAACAGCAGCGAGGGGACAACGCGCACTCAGCCACCTCAAAGTCTCCACGAGCCCCAAGGTGCATTTTGGGCTTTAAATCGGCCTGAAAAGGACAAAAATGCAGATTTCAGGCAGCTGGGGTGGAGGTGGTATCCGAGGCAGGACAGGGGAGGTTTAGGGATGGACAAGGGCTGTGCCTGCTCCCGCTCCTGCGTGGTGCAGAGAACAGTCCCGCATCACCTCTCCCCTCCCCACAGGATCCGATTACCGGATGAAGATGCAAACCCCTCCCAGCTGCACCAGGCACGGGGAACGTTCTGGAGCGGGCAGAGGAGCTCACCCTGAGCAGGTAATTCCCTTTGTCCTAAGGACATCTGGGATTGAAGTGACCCCAAGAGAGGTTTTGGAGCAGACGCTCAGCCAGCTCAGAGCCCTGTCCAACCCCCCTTTCCAGCTGCTGTACCTGCACCAGGAAACCGAGAACAGCCGTAAATTGACTCCCAAATCCCACTCCCTGCTCCAGCAGCAGGAGCAGCCCCAGCCCCCAGCCCATGCCCAGCCCAGCTGTGGGGACCCAAAACCCCAGGATGGTTTGGGTTGGGTTGGAGAGACCCCAGAGCCCACCCAGTGCCACCCCTGCCATGGCAGGGACACCTCCCACTGTCCCAGGGTGCCCCAGTGTCCAGCCTGGCCTTGGACACTGCCAGGGATCCAGGGGCAGCCCCAGCTGCTCTGGGAATTCCATCCCAGCCAGGAATTCCCAATTCCCAATCTCCCATCCATCCCTGCCCTCTGGCACTGGGAGCCATTCCCTGGGTCCTGTCCCTCCATCCTTGTCCCCAGTCCCTCTGCAGCTCTCCTGGAGCCCCTCCAGGCCCTGCCAGGGGCTCTGAGCTCTCCCTGGAGCCTTCTCCTCCCCAGGGGAACATTCCCAGCTCTCCCAGCCTGGCTCCAGGTCCCTGTGCTGGTGGATCAGGGGCAGCTCTGCAGGTGGGGTCTCACCTGAGGGGCAGAATTCCCATTTCCTGCTGCCCACACTGGGATCAGCCCAGGCACATGGGGGTCTCTGGCCAATCCCTCAGCCACCAGCATTCCCAAACTGGACCCCAAAGCCCATCCATGGGACCTCAAAGCCCATCCAATGAACCCCAAAGCCCATCCATGGGACCCCAAAGCCCATCCAATGGACCCCAAAGCCCATCCATGGGATCTCAAAGCCCATCCATGGGACCTCAAAGCCCATCCATGGGACCTCAAAGCCCATCCATGGGATCCCAAAGCCCATCCAATGGACCCCAAAGCCCATCCATGGGACCCCAAAGCCCATCCATGGGATCCCAAAGCCCATCCATGGGATCCCAAAGCCCATCCAATGGACCCCAAAGCCCATCCATGGGACCCCAAAGCCCATCCATGGGATCCCAAAGCCCATCCATGGGATCCCAAAGCCCATGCAATGAACCCCAAAGCCCATCCAATGGACCCCAAAGCCCATCCATGGGATCCCAAAGCCCATCCAATGGACCCCAAAGCCCATCCATGGGATCCCAAAGCCCATCCATGGGATCCCAAAGCCCATCCATCCCTCTCTGCCTCACTCCAGCTCTGCCCAGCCCGGCCTTGGCAGCGGCTGCGACCACGAAGATTTGAAGCCTGTAAAAAGAAAACTTCCAAAACTGACATTTATGATTTACCAGTTTCTGTGCATCCTTCAGGAAAATGATCTTCAGGATGAGAGGAGGAGAAATGACCATTGCTGGGACAAGCCTTGCTGGGATGCAAAGATCCAAGAGCTCCTTCCCTTTTCTTCCTGCCCCGAGCAGGGGCAGCTCCAAGCAGCCCTCACGAGGATGCTCAGCAGGAGACCCCAGCCCTGGAGACCCCCCAGCCTATCCAAGGAGAATTCCCAGCTGGGAATGTGCCTTTCATGGCATGTCCTGAAGCCAGGGACACAGCTCTATCCCTGGGCTTTTCCCTCCTAGGGAATTGAGGACTGTGGGCATTACAGGATGCCTGGAATGGAAGAGGTGCCACTTCTGAGGCAGAGGCTGCCACTGGGCATGGCAGGGGAATGGCTGGAATATCATCCAGACTGGATTCTGGTTTCAGTTTAATCAGCACATGAGCCCTGCTGCAGCCTGAGGAGCCCGGGGGGATCACAGGAAGAGCAGCACGGGCAGCAGGACTGAACCTGGCAGGGCAGAAGGACTGAACCAGGGCTCCCCCAGCCCAGCCTGGCACATCAGAGCTGCCCTGATCCCAGCGGGAAGCAGGACCCCAACAGCAGGGATGCTGTGGGGCTGCTCTGCTGCAGCCACTCCCTGAGCTCTGAACCCTGACAGGACCTGTCCCCCCAGCACATTCCCACTGTGGGAAGGGTCTGTGCTTCCCCCATGGCTTCCATGCCTCCCCCAAGCTCAGGGTTTGTGTTTGCTCCTCTGGAGCTCACACCCAGCCCCAACACAGCCCAGTTCCCACACAGCAACGATTGCCAGCTCTTCCCACACACACAGAGGCAAAGGAGACTTCACAAACTCCACAGGCTTTGTACAAAAACCGCTTTTTTTTGCTTTTATTTCACAAAATTGGGTGGCTGCTGCAGGAATCAAACCGGCCCTATACAGAGATCAGGTGAAAAAGTGGGCACAGGGATTATTTATACAGAAACAAAACAGAGTCCAGGACCCAGGTCCTCGGCAGGATCAGCACTAGGACAGTAAAAAATAGTCTCCACCTGGATCCTGGGAACTGCTCACGCTAAAAACAACCTGAGGTTACTCTAAACTGGACTAAGGGCTGCACCAGAAATCCCACGCTCACCCCAAAGAGCCTGGAGGGGAAGGAAGCCTTGGGAAGGGGAATGGGAAGGCCCCTGTGCTGGAAGACCTGGCAAAGCCTGAATTTTTAAATGCTGGAAGCGGTTCTGGAGGTTCCAGAGTTTTTGGGAGCCTCTCTCCAGCCCAACCTGGACAAAAGCCATCCCTGAAATCAAGGAGCAGCATCCAGACCCTCGGCAGGGAAACCCCAAACGCTGCTGGGCCAGGAGGAGGGCAGAGAACCCGAAGCTCGGGCAGAAAAGGACTTTTTGCAGGACTTTTCCCCAAGTTCTGGCAGCCTGGAGGTGTGCAGCAGCAGCAGCAGCTCTGGAGTGCTCCCAGGTCTGCCTGCTGCAGCTGCTGCCCTCCCCACCCCTGCAGCTGCACTGGGGTGACAGGAGCTGTCCCAGCTGCTGCCCTGGCTGTCCAGAGGTAGTTCTGCCATTCCCATCCCAGCCATCCCAACCCAATCCCAAATTCTAGCACTTCTTCGCTACCTACTTTAATTTTTTTTTTTGTTTGTTTTCTTCATTTTAAAAAGTACAAAGTATATGCTCCAAAAAGAGGGACTAAAAATGGGGGGTTATTCCTCAGTTGGCTACTGCACCAAACTACTCAGGGAAGGTCCAACTACCACCTCCAAAGGCAAAGGAAAGGTAAAAACTGGAGCAAGAGAACTCCTACCATTGAGTGGTTTTATTCTGATTGATTCACTCCTGGTTTCACTGCCATGGATCAATATTTCCTGTAATAAGTTAGAGGCAGCTGTGGCTGCAGCCACCAGGAATCCCTGCAGGCCTGGCTGCTGGGCTGTGCCCCTGCCTCTCCTGCTCTGCCCCAAGCTCTGGTTTGGCCTCTGCTCTCGGTGCTTTGCTCAGCCCAGAGACCCCAGAACACCCAATCCCCCCGGGGTGGGCACATCCTAAAGCTCAGCTCCTGCCCTAAAACCTGGATTGTTTCACCCTGCAGGAGAAGCCAAAAGCACCAAGAGGAAGGAAACCAGCGTGGAGCTCTGCAAGGCCAGCAGGCCAAGGGGTGAAGGACTTCCCAGCAGCAACGTGGAGGCACTCCTGGCACCCCCACCTGCAGCTTCCCCTGGCAACACCGAGCCCTGGGGGCTGCAGGGGGAGAGGGGAGTGCCAACCATGCCAACCGTGCCAGCCGTGCCCACGGCCGGGAGGGGAGGGGACACCTCCCCAGGAACAGAAGGGAACTGAGGAATTCTCTTTTGGTCACCACTCCGCTGCTGTGGAAGCTCCTTCCTCCTCCTCCTCCTCCTCCTCCGGGGCTGCCTTAGGGAGCGGCAGAGGCCGGCGGGGCTCCGGCCGGGGGTGGGGTCACTCCTTCCGCGGGAGGCGGGGGCTGCGCCGGGCCGGGGTCTGCAGGGACACAGCGGGACAGTGAGGGACAGGGGGGACAGGGAGGGACACTGAGGGACACAATGGGGGCTGCGCCAGGCCGGGGTCTGCGGGGACACAGCGGGACAGTGAGGGACACAACGGGACAGTGGGGACAGGGAGCGACACAACGGGACACTGAGGGACACAATGGGGGCTGCGCCGGGCCGGGGTCTGCGGGGACACAGCGGGACAGTGAGGACAGGGGGGACAGTGGGGACAGGGAGGGACACAACGGGACAGGGAGGGACAGGAAGGGACACAATGGGGGCTGCGCCGGGCCGGGGTCTGCGGGGACACAGCGGGACAGTGAGGGACAGGGGGGACAGGGAGGGACAGGGAGTGACACAACGGGACAGTGAGGGACACAACGGGACAGTGGGGACAGGGAGGGACAGGGGGGACAGGGAGGGACACAACGGGACAGTGAGGGACAGCAGGGGGGCTGTGCCGGGCCGGGGTCTGCAGGGACACAACGGGACAGGGAAGGACACAACGGGACAGTGGGGACAGGGAGGGACAGGGAGGGACACGGAGGGACACAATGGGGGCTGTGCCGGGCCGGGGTCTGCGGGGACACAGCGGGACAGGGAAGGACACAACGGGACAGTGAGGACACAACGGGGACAGTGAGGACACAACTGGGACAGCAGGAGGGGCTGGACGCAGAGAAGGGACACAACACCCGCGTGTCTCCAGCCCACAGGACAGACAGTCTGCCCGAGGGGAGTTCCTGCAGCCAGAGCCCAGGAATGGCTCCTGAAGCTCTGCTGCACCTTTAGTTTGCTCTTCCACCACCCAGCACTGCATGGGCTCCGTGAAAGAGCAAAAAGCTCCCATATTTTTATGGACAAGATGCTGGGGATGCAGCTCAGCAGCTGGCAAATCCACGCCAAGCAACTTGCAGAGCTGGAATTGGCACCTCTCACCTGCCAGCTCTGTGCTCCAGCCCAAATTACAGCTCTTCTCTGTTTAAAACAGAGGGAACAATAGGTTTGGTATCAACAGAGGCTGCTCCTCCCTCTGAAGGATGGATGTAGGTTAAAGCAGAGGAATCCACAGATGCAGTGAGGAGGGGAGGAAGGAGGGTACAAAGGGCCAGCCTCGTGCCCAGAGAGGAGATGCTAATGGAACATGACTGACTTGTTTAGCAGGGGAGGAAAAAAGGAGAAATTAAGGGAAGGGAAGAGTGCAAACAGGAATACAAGCTGACACGAGACATTCCCAGCGGTAAAGGCTCGGGGAAAAGGAGGGAAAAGTAAGGCTGGGGAGCAGAGAACAGGAGCAGTGCCCAAGCAGAAATAGCACAGAGCTCTCCTGCTGGGGCTGGGAACGCCCTGAGTCACAGCTCACAGCAGCTCCTGCTGCTGAAGCCAAAATCTAAAGGGCTTTTCCCAATTATTTTTTGGGAGAGGTACTACAAGTGATGGCAATTCCTGCTCGTCTGGTGAGAGCCACACTGAGCATTTTGGGGTGAGGATTCCTGAGCAGCAGCTGGGCCAGGCTGCAATTAATAATGGCAAATTTATTGAGGAATCCCTGATGGAGAATTCCTCAGTCATCCCTCTCTGTGCCAGCTTGTCTTCTGCCTTCTGAGCTTGGCCACACTCTCACACTCATTCAACAACTCCCACACCATGGCTCCTGATCCAGCTGCTTTTTTGGCTGCCATAAATCAACTTCATTTTTGGAGGTACACATTTTATACTGGGAATGTTCTTTACATGGTTTATCCTCTCCTTCTTCCTAATCATGATTTCCATGCTCCAATTCCAGGGTGCCAAGTTTTCAGTAAGGAATAATTGAACTGGATTCTACTCTGACCTCCGCTATTTAGAAATTACATTTAATTCCTGACCCTCCACTAAAGTCAGGAGAGGCTTTTGATCATCACCACCAAGCCTCTGCATGGTTATAAATAAAATAAGGGATGTTATAAATAAAATAAAGAACAATGGAATGTGTTGGGATGCCCAGAGGGCTGAGGAGCACTTAAAGCTTCCAGCACATCCCTGGCAGCACAGATCCTGATACTCCCAGGAACCAGGGGGTCTGCAGGGCAGGGGAGCCCAGGACTACCAGGATTATCCATCCCTTTCAGGCTGCACTTACACAGATCCCACTGTCCCTGCAGGAAGCAGGGGTTTGCAGGGCAGGGGAGCCCAGGACTACCAGGATTATCCATCCCTTTCAGGCTGCACCTACACAGATCCCACTGTTCCCACAGGAAGCAGGGGTCTGCAGGGCAGGGGAGCTCAGGACTGTCAGGATCACCCCCCGTGTCAGGCTGCACTGACACAGATCCCACTGTTCCCACAGGAGCAGGGGTCTGCAGGGCAGGGGAGCCCAGGAGTGTCAGGATCACCCCGCTGTCAGGCTGCACTGACACAGATCCCACTGTTCCCACAGGAGCAGGGGTCTGCAGGGCAGGGGAGCCCAGGAGTGTCAGGATTATCCATCCATTTCAGGGTGCACTGACACAGATCCCACTGTTCCCACAGGAAGCAGGGGTTTGCAGGGCAGGGGAGCCCAGGACTATCAGGATTATCCATCCCTTTCAGGGTGCACTGACACAGATCCCACTGTTCCCACAGGAGCAGGGGTTTGCAGGGCAGGGGAGCCCAGGATTACCAGGATCACCCCCCATTTCAGGCTGCACTTACACATTCCGTTGGGGGCAGCCAGCGGCACGCGTGGCCCCAGCAGGTTCCCGGCCATCGGGGCCATGCCGGGCGGGGCCGCGCCGCCGCCGCCGCCGCCGTGGATGCTGGCAGGGATCATCCGGCCCGGCAGGGGCTGGCCCGGCAGCAGGGAGCCCGGCAGCTGGCCTGCAGGGAGGGACAGACACGGTGAGAGCCGGGCAGCGACAGGCAGCAGGGTTCTGCTCCCAGCCCTGGCACAACCGTGCGGCGCAGGCGGCTCCAGGTGCGCTCCACACCCCAGGAAACTGGGGTTCAGCAGGAGACCCCAGCCTATCCAAGGGGGAATTCCCTTCTCACCCCCCCAGCACACCCCGGGAAATGCCTTCTGACCCCCCAGAAAATGCCTTCTGACCCCCCAGCAAACACCTTCTGACCCCCCAGCAAACACCTTCTGACCCCCAGCACACCCCAGGAAATGCCTTCTGACCCCCCAGCAAACACCTTCTGACCCCCAGCACACCCCAGGAAATGCCTTCTGACCCCCAGCACACACCCCAGGCAGGGCCAGGGGGCACCTGGAAGCTCCCCACAAGGGAGAAGTGGGAGACAGCAGAGGCAAAGCCACTGCAAGCAGAAAGGGCATCCATGGAATGCAGGTGCTGGGAAGCAAATGCAGTAACAAGGCATCAGAGGAAGAGCCTTGATGGAAAGGAGCAGCCATGAAGCCTCCTCATGGATAAATTTGGTGAGAGAACTGAAATCATACAGTTCAAACTGGGCTGCACAGGGTAGGAATTCCTACCCTGATTCCCTGTTGTGCTGTGAGGGAAGATTGCAAGGCTCTTCCTCACAAATCAGCTCTGTGGTCTCGAGACCTCCCTGTTCCAGGGAAGGAACAGGTTTCCCATGCTTTAAATCTCATTTGAGGGATGGTTTGGCACAATCCAATTCCATTTCCTTCATCACACTTCCATGGAGGGACGGGATTTTAATGAGACAGGGATGGAAACAGCTCCTGCCCCCTAACCCCAGGCAAAGGGGGAAGGACCTGAGAGCCAAAGAGGCTCCAGGAGAGCTGGAGAGGGACTTGGGACATGGGACAGGAGCCAGGGAATGGCTTCTCACTACCAGAGGAATGGGATATTGGGAAAATCATCCAGTTCCAAGCTCCCAGAGACTCAGAGGCTTTGTAGCAGAAGGAGGCATTCACAGCTACGAGGGGTGTCATTCACTGGCAAAATAAAGGTTGATCAGGGAATACAAATATAAAAACTGGAACAATACAGCTGTGTTTGAGAGGCCCAGGAAAGGTGGGAACTGAGAAATTCCCAGCCTGGGAGCTGCCACCTGACAGGAGCCTCAATATTGGCCATCCCTGAACACCACAGGCCTACGAGATCCTCTCTCACTAATGAAGTGATTAATATTAAAATCCCTCTTCTGAAACACCTGAAGCTGAATCAGACTTTACTACACACTGAGTGGCTTCAGTGGAACTCCAGCACTGGGCACGAATTCCTTCAGGGAAAGGCTGCCAAACCCACAGGGACGTGAAGATTCAAGGGTGTTTTATGTGCAAATCAACCCCAGCTGAGCTAAAACCACCACTGAACAGAAACTAAACCTACTTTATAAAGTGTCTTTTCTTCATAAATGCAAAGTGTGTCCCATCCCTGGCAGGGTCCAGGGCTGGGAGCAGCCTGGCACAGTGGGAGGTGTCCCTGCCATGGTAGGGATGGCACTGGATGATCCTTAAGGTCTCTTGCAACCCAAATCAACCCCAAATGTCCCAGCAATGCTCACTGGGAAGCTCCCTCCTCCCTGGGCCTTGGAGTGTCCTGAGCTTTTCTCCCTGTTAAACCTTGGAGGTTTAAAACCAAGCAGCTGAAGCTGAAGTTGTGCAGAAGCTGAGAAGCTCCTCTGTGTGGGGCTTTTTCCCCTTCCTGACACAGGATGCAACATTTTCATCTCAAAATTACCTTAGGGAGCTGGCAGAGGAATGAGCCCATCCCATCCCAGCTCCGAAACACCCAAGTGAGAGCACCCAGGCACTGACCCCACCCTGAGTGGGATTAACCAAGGGGAAACCACTGCTGCCACCACAGCACAAGCACAGCCCTGCTTCACAGAGATGTTTTTCTTTTTTTCCAAGAGAAAGCGCTCCAAGACAGCGGCTCAAGCAGAAAATGTGCAAGTGTGACCTACATAGGGGGGAGAGCTTAGGAGCAGCAGCTGCAGGAAGAGATCCAGCCCAAAGGTTCAACACAACGAGATTTAACTGACTGAAAACCCCTCACACGGAGGGGCAGGGCAGGTTCACCCTCCCCTGCTACCACTGCAGCTCCACAGCCCAGGGAAACGGGCAGGAGCTGCCTTCAGAGGCTCTCCAAGGTATTTATCTCCATTAAAAAGCCTCTCCCTCTATTAAATCAGCACTTGAGGAGCACTGGGCTGATAAGCAGCCAGAGGGGTTTTGTTTTGATGCATGAGGCTTGGAGCTGATCCAAATCCTCCAGCACCTCTCCCTGCCCAGCCTGTGCAGGGAAAACCTGTGGACACAGCCAGGGCTCCGTGCAGGATGGCCTTGGGAGGGCATGGAGCAGCTCTGGGGATGAGCCTGGCTGCCACCCTGCTCTGCTGGAGGAGCTGCTTCCCAGCCCCGACACGGGAGAGGCACAGAACAGCCCCAGGAACACCTGCTGGCATCCCAAGGTGTGCTCCTTCCCACTGGGAACAGGCTTCACAGGCTCTGGGAGTCTGGAATGGTTTGGGTTGGAAGGGACCCTAAAGCTGATCCCATGCCACCCCTGCCATGGGCAGGGATATTCCAGCAGCAAAGCCACCCTTCCCTCCCCCTCCCCAGCCAAGCAGTGTGAATAATTAACCACAGCAACTCACTGAGCCTCGTGTCTGGGGAAGGAGAGGCAGAGTTTCCACTGCACTGGCACCCAGCATTTCTGTTCCTGCCCTCCCTCCAGAGCCCTCCCGGGCCAGAGCCAGCCCTGCTCTGGGGGCACCATTCCCAGGGCACCATTCTCACCCCTTCTGGGACACCATTCCCAGGGCACCATTCCCAGCCTCTCTGGGACACCATTCCCAGGGGCACCATTCCCAGCCCCTCATTCCCAGGGGCACCATTCTCACCCCCTCTGGGGCACCATTCCCTGGGGCACCATTCCCAGCCCCTCATTCCCAGGGGCACCATTCCCAGCCTCTGTGGGGCACCATTCCCTGGGGCACCATTCCCAGGGCACCATTCCCAGCCCCTCTGGGGCACCATTCCCTGGGGAACCATTCCCAGCCCCTCATTCCCAGGGGCACCATTCCCAGGGGGCACATAGGAGACACTGGAGCATCTCTGGGGAGCTGCTGCTGTCCCCCTCCTGAGGAAAGGATGCTGCACCCAACACCCCAAGGAAAGGATCCCCCACCCAACACCCCAAGGAAAGGATCCTGCACCCAACACCCCAAGGGAAGGATCCCCCACCCAACACCCCAAGGAAAGGATCCTGCACCCAACACCCCAAGGAAAGGATCCTGCACCCAACACCCCAAGGAAAGGATCCTGCACCCAACACCCCAAGGAAAGGATCCCGCACCCAACACCCCAAGGAAAGGATCCCGCACCCAACACCCCAAGGAAAGGATCCCCCACCCAACACCCAAAGGAAGGATCCCGCACCCAACACCCCAAGGAAAGGATCCTGCACCCAACACCCCAAGGAAAGGATCCCCCACCCAACACCCCAAGGAAAGGATCCTGCACCCAACACCCAAGGAAAGGATCCTGCACCCAACATCCCAAGGAAAGGATCCCGCACCCAACACCCCAAGGAAAGGATCCCCCACCCAACACCCCAAGGAAAGGATCCTGCACCCAACACCCAAGGAAAGGATCCTGCACCCAACATCCCAAGGAAAGGATCCCGCACCCAACACCCCAGGGAGAGCTCAGCCCTCAGCAGGGGAGGGGAGGGCAGTGCTGGTCCCTCCAGAGGAGCTGTCCTGGGGTCACTGATTGACTGCTTGAGGCCAGCAGTTCTGTAATGCATCAGGTATTTACTGCTTTGTTCACTACTCCAGCCCCAAAGAGCCAAACTGCAGCAGAGGCAGCCCAAGGTGGTGTCAGTGTCCCTGTGTCACCAACCACCCTGACAGCTCCAATCCCAAATTACACCCTGCTTGCACGGCCACGGATCAGCTCCAGCCCCTTTCACCACCCCCTGACTTGGATTTCCTCCCATCCCACTGCTCCCTGCAAGCTCTGCACATCTGATGGAGAAATGGGGAGCACTGACAGCTGACAGGGAATATTTACCTAAAGGAAGCAAACTCAAAATCCTGTACCCAAAAAGCCCCCTGGAATCATCACCAGTCCAATAAGGAAGCAAATAGTGTCCAGCAACTCAATTTAAAGCCACAAATAATGAAATGCTCAGCAGCTGAAAAACCCCAAGCCCAAAATTCCTGACAAAGTCCCTTTTTTTTGAGTATTTCAACCATTGACAGAAAAGCAGGTAAAATCTATCAGGGAAAAGGTTATTAAAATTGCTCATCCAGCTGTGGTGGGAAGTGTATCCTGCCCTCCTCATTCCATTTCTGCCTTAGGTCAGAAACTGTTTACCAGCTGACAATCCCACCTGAAGGAAGAGTTAACAATGACAGCTACTGCTTCCCAGCTCTCTTCCTCCAAGGATTTCCAGAAGTTTCTCCCATTCCACACCGTGAGTATCACCAGAACCAGGAGTTCTCACCCCATTGATCACCAACCCAGGGCTTGGAGAGAAATCAATGGAGTGCCCAAAGTGGTACCATGGGAAGAAACTGGGAATTTGATTTCCTATTGCAATGACAAGGGGCAGCTTTTCACAGTGAAATTGGAACCCAACTTTGTTTTCCTATTCTAAAAGTTTTCATTCCAGGGCAAAGGAATAAATAAGCTCAGGGGAAATGAATTCTATGGCCCAGCAGAACCAGACACGGCCATGCCAAGGAGAAGTGGGTGACCCTTGGCTGGAGATGCTCTCCAGATGGGCCCAGCGCTGGAGATGTTCTCCACCACCATGTCCAGACTGACACCTGAGCTAAAAACCAGACTTCTGGGAGAAGCCTCTCTTTTTAACTTTTAGGTAAGAGCTTGACTTCGCTGCTTCTGCCCTGAGCAGGGATTTATCCTCCTCTCTTTCCTCTCCAATGCCATCTCAGAGCCTTTCCTCCCTTTGCTTCCCCCCATCCCTTCAGCTCTCATCAGTCACTCAAGGGTGTTCTGCTCATGCTCTGCTGAGCCCAGGGTGGCACCTGCAGCTGCTGCTGAGCTCAGAACCTGTCAGGAACCACCGCTGAGCACCAAGGTGAGGCCTGCAGTGAAACCTGGCCAGCACAGCAGGAGCTGGGCGGGTATTCCCAGCCCAGCTGCTCCATGGTGCCCCTGGATCACTCTCAGGGGTCTGGGGGTTTCTCCTCCCCATCCCTGGCAGTGCCCAAGGCCAGGTTGGACATTGGGGCTTGGAGCAGCCTGGGACAGTGAAGGTGTCCCTGCCATGGCAGGGGTGGCACTGGGTGATTTTCAAGGTCCAACCCAAACCATTGCAGGACTCCATGATCTCCTCACACTCACCAAATTTTGGGATCTCCACAAAGGCTGCAGGAGACTCGGGGGCAGATCCACTGAGGGCACTCACAGCTGTGGGGTGACCAAGCTGACATTCAACATTTCCTCTCCATGCTCCCAAGCTAGAATAACTCTACTGTGCAGCCAAAGAGCTTTGGCACCCCTGGGCTTCCCTAACCCCAGGCATTCCTAACAAACTTCCTCTGAAGAACTCAAGGCAAGGAGCCTCCTCTGCTTTCTAGGCAAGATCAGCTGGGCTCTGGCTGGGGACACAGAGGGGTTTGCTCCAAACTTAGAGTGGGCCTCAAATTCCTCCCTCTACAAGAGCATCAAAGAGAGAACTGTCAGAGGAGGTGAGGGCACATCCTGGTCCTGGGGAATGAGACAGCTCTGGATGCTGCTGGGAGCCAGGAGAGCTGAGCCCCAGCCAGGGGAGGTGCTGCTGGGAAAGCCAATCTATTGAGCAGCTTTAATCAAAGCTGGAAGAGAGATGTTGTGACTAATGGACAGAGCCCATTCCCTGTCCCTGCTCGGGGAATGCAGAGCCTGAAGGGCTGTGAGGGCTGCAGTAACACAGGGCTGAGTGAGCCAGGGGAGCTCTCAGCCCCCAGTGAACAAATACTTGAACCAATTAACAAATGCTTTAACCTTGTCCCAGTCTCCACAGCAGTGTGGGAGGGACAGCTGTGTATGGATGTGCCAGGGTTCCCTCCTTCCCTCTGCTCTCATTTGCCAGTTGTCCCTTTCCAGGTTATTCCTTCATGGGAGCAGCCCTGAGCTGTGCTCAGGTTTTCAGAGTCTAAAACTACACCCTGTTTTATCACACTCCCAGTCTAATTCCAGCAAAAACCATACCAGCTCCCAAAGAGTCTGTGGTGGTTTGACAGGAAATGTGTTTTTTGGGATGCTGTGTTTTTGGTCAATGGATATTCAGACTTTAATATTGGCATTTAACCTAGCCATTAGGACATAGACACGCCTCTGAGAACAGGGGGTTAAAAGCAGAGCTCTCCCCTGGGAGGGTCCTCTTGGGTTTCCGGTGGGAAAGAGTTCGGGTCTCTCCCCCGGCCCAGCTGCTGGCTGGGCAGGGGGAGGGGAAAGCCATGTGGCCGAGAGAGGTAGGCCTGAGCCCCGGGGTGGAAGGGTGGAAGAGAGAGAGAGAGACACCGGGAGCCATCGGGCAGCCCCCCCTGAGAGACACAGAGAGAGAGAGAGAGAGAGAGCCGCTGCCTGGGACTGTAACCTTGAGACTGGATAAACATGGGCCTGTCCTGGCAGCACGGCTGGGACGGAGAAGAAGGGGGGGGGCGCAGCCGGCCGCTTGTAGGAGCTTTTAACCCCTTCTCAGAGAATGAGAACTTTACAGAACATTGACCTCTCCTGGAAGATAGAGTGGAAGATGAGGAAGGAAATGGGCCAGTGTGAGAGAGGTCTGGGCGAGTGAGAGATAGTAGAAGAATAGAGAAGAATCCTAGTGGGAAGAGATGATGGAGTGGCTTTTGCTGGACTCTTTTTGTATAGCCATGGACAGAACCATGTTCCTTGTGATACAGAGACTGCATTCTAGGGGGAGGCAATGGCCTCAGAACCAAGAGGGTTCAGTGTTGATGCCCCTCGGCCCCAGGGGGTGAAAAAATATGGGGGGGACAGGTGTCCCAAAGGAGAGATTGTGGGGACAGGTGTCCCAAAGGAGAGATGGACAGACCCGTGATCCTTGTGATACAGAGACTGCTCAGTGTTGATGCCCCTCGGCCCCAGGGGGTGAAAAAATATGGGGGGGACAGGTGTCCCAAAGGAGAGACTGTGGGGACAGGTGTCCCAAAGGAGAGACTGTGCCCTTTTTGGATCGGGACAGAGCATCCTTAAAAGACAACCCTAGAAGCAGCTCTGGTCCGTGTTCAGTGGTGACAGCACTGGACATGAAAGGAAGAGGTCACGACGCAGATGTACTCCGGGCAGTGCCACGAGTGACACAGAAACACACGAAGCTTCAGCTGTGTTTCCAGGGGAAGCCCATGGTACAAGAAGGACTCCTCTCCTCTTGATGAACTGAGGATTGATTGTCTAAAAGGTGGTGCTGGACCGAGAGTTGGTGATTTGAGGAATAAATGTATTGTGTTTGGAATTTGGTGGGGGGAGGAGGAAATGCATTTGTGAGGTTTTCATTTTCCCTGTGTGTGTGTGTTCCTTTTTATTTGTAGTTGTAGAGTAGTTAATAAAGTTCTGTTTTCTTTTCTTTCCTAAGTAGGAGCCTGCTTTGCTTATTCCTGGTCACATCTCACAGCAGCTACCAGGGAGAAGGTATCTTCATGGGGGCACTGGCATTGTGCCAGTGTCAAACCATGACAGAGTCCCAGGGATTTTTGTCCACAGTAAACCCAGGAACTCCCTGAGCCTTAAAAGCAGAGTGAGCCTGAGCCTCACCAGACACCTCTTCCCTCCCTGCCCAGCACCAGAACTCTGCCCCTGCTGAGGGAACCCACTCTGATTACTCTGCAGATCCATTTGGATTGGATCCTTTCCATTTTCCTTCTCACCTGCAAATCCTGCTGTTTTCCTGGGCCCTTCTGCTCCCTCCCAAACCAAACACTTTTTGTCTCAACAGGAAAACCCAAGTTCCTGCAGCTTCTTGTTGCCATGTTCTATGTGGACTATGACACCCAAACTTTCCAGCTTCTTCAGCAGCTGCCTATGAAAAATCTTCCCAAATATTTTTGGCTAATAACTGATCAGGTTTGCTTCTGGAGCAGGTTTTGGTCAAGCTCCTCCTTGGCTGTATCCAGTCCCACAGCCGGGTTCCCACGTGCCAGCACCGTTATTTGATTTTAAATTACCATTTCAACAACCTTTAGCAAGTAAAAGCTGCCAGTTCACATCCTCACCTGATCACCCCACCCTCTGGAATCAGGAGTACCCACCCCTGGAGATACCCAACCCTCAGCAGGACAGGCTGCACTGGAGACTTGCAGGTGACCCCTCTGACCAACAGAGTCCTGAGACCCTCCCCTGGCACCAAACCATGAGGCAGGACACAGGAACCTCTCACAGCCAGCTCTCCTGCCAAAGAAGGTCCTTAAGGAGCTTCCCACCCCTGCTGCCCCTCCCAGTCCTTTCCCTTAATTTCTGCACTTTTGGTGTGCCATGGACTGGAGAATTTGAGGAGTGACTGTTTTTGAAGGAGCATCTGCTCAGATCACCCATCATAAAACAAGTCTAGGGAAATACAAATAACCTAAAAACATCTGGAAGTGCTTGGGGCAGCTTCATATTTCACTTTAGAGCTTGACTGTCCCAGGCAGGGGACTCCCAGCCCTGCTGGACAATCTGCTCTGGGGCTGATGAGTCCCTGAAGGAGGAAAGTGTTTTCCTGTGGCTGGAAGGAATTTCTGCTGCTGGTGCCCACTGCCTCCCACCCTGGCACTCCCCCACTCCTGACTCCTGGGGTTCCCCCCTCCATAAAACACCTCCTCCCCACATCTGGAATGGGGGTGGGAGCTCCACAACAAAGCTGCAGAACATGCATGGCTCATCTTTGCAGCAGCAAACTGTGTCTGGCAGTGGCCCCATTATAAACCAGTAACCCAGAGCATCCACAGCCCCATGGGCAGCCCCTCTCCCTCTGGGCTCGCTGCTCAGGCTCAGGGCAGCAACTCCCTGCTCCCAGCTCTTACCTGGCTGAGGTGGGTGAGGAGGTGGCATCTGGTGGTGCATCATGGGGTAGGGTGGGGGCTGCTGGTGGGGCAGCAGCCCTGGGTGTGCTGGTGCCCCCAGGGGGGTGATGCCAGGCCCGCTGGGGTGCTGGTGGGGCTGCTGGGGGTTCTGGCTGTGCTGCTGCTCCATTTGCTGGCGAGCCCTTAACTCGGCGTACTTGAGCTGCTCCATGTGGAAGTTCTGCCTCTCAGTCAGCAGCTGCTGCCTCTGCTGCTCCAGCTGTGCCAGGACAGAGGGCAGAGGTTAATAATGAGTTACCAATGGTGCATTTCCAGCTGTGCTGCTGCCTCTGCTGCTCCAGCTGTGCCAGGACAGGACAGAGTTAATAATGAGTTACCAATGGTGCATTTCAAACACCTCCTGCCTCTGCTGCTCCAGCTGTGCCAGGACAGGACAGAGGTCAGTGAAAAATGGTGCATTTCAAACATCTCCTGCCTCTGCTGCTCCAGGACAGGACGAAGGGCAGAGTTGGGTTAGCAATGGTGCATTTCCCACCTGCTCCTGCCCATCAGTGGGTTGGGTTGGAAGAAGTCTCTCATCCCAAACCCAAAAGGAACTGCTGTCCTGTGGATGTTTGCAGCAGGTTCTGGGAAAGGCTCTGCAGCTTTTTCTAGCTGGGACACACGAACTCACCTCGTTCTGTCCTAAAGCCTCTCAGCAGCACAGCTCGTTACTCACTGAGCTCTGCACTGAGAACTCGGCCCTAGCACAGCTCTGGGAGAAACTGGGGGGTTTTCCTCTGCATCTTCTGCATGTTGGAATGAGGGAGAGCAGGAACCTCAGGGGATTTTCTAGGGAAGCCTGAAGCAGAAGGTGTGTGCAGCTGCAGGAGCTCAGGGATCACAGGCAGGATCCTTCTCCACCCTGTGAGTGCAGGAATCGGATGTCACAGCAGCCAGACACAGATTTGCATTATTAAGAGCTTTATGTAAAAAAACACATTTAATTTAGGCCAATTAACATCAAATAGGCTGCTTTGATTAATTATGAAGTCACGTAGAGAGTGGGACCTGAGCAATCTGGCCTAGGGAAGATGCCCCTGCCCTGGGTGGAACTGGATGATCCAGAAGATCCTTCCAACCCAAACCAGTCTGAGATTCCTTGAAAAGACAAAAAAAGCTACAGAAAGCATTTCCTACCACTGGGCATCTGTATGATGGGTCAGGGCTCTGCTGAAGGAAGTGATGTTTGACTTATTGCAGGAATATTGACCCATTCCCACGTTATTACATTAATACATACAATAATATATTGTTATATCCATGGACAGCCGGGCCCGGGGCTGCGTGACTCGTGTACAAATCCTGAAGCAGTGTTTTAAGGTAGGCTCCACAGTTCAGCTGAAAAGCAGGTTGCCAAGGAGACTCTCACCTAGCAGGAGTTCTCCAAAAATCCCCAAGCTGCCTCAGTAGTGGTGCTGGCAGGCTGGCTGCTGACGAGGCAGGCAGGGCAGGGGAAGGCAGCTCACAGAGGAGCCTTTGAGCAGCCCCAGCTGGGCCAAGCCCATGAATTAAACATGAGCCCGGCCGGGGGAGCTGCTCCCGGCCACAATGGCATCATTCACGCTGCCCTGGCTCTTTTCTGCTCTCATCTGCTGAGGGAAGCACCCGATAAATCCACCCCACCGGGGAAATGGGGTGTGTGGGGAAACATTCCCGAGGTGGCAGACAGCTGGGAGAGGAATTCCTGCAAATGACTCCAAACAAAGGCTCAGGCAACACTTTTGTTCCTCTGAGACCCTTTTGTGGCCCTGCTTTGCTCTCTTCGTGGCACCCCATCCCGTTACAGTTTAAAAGAGTCTTTACAAGGATGCCCAAAGAGCAGCCAGGGCCTGAAAATTCACATCGGAGGAGGAAAAGCAGGGAAAACTTCCCTTCTACACAATCCCTGTGCTTGGGATCAGGAAAGACAGTTGGACAGAGGAAAAAAGGCACAGAAAGACAAGTTACAATGTGAGCTGGTGCTAAAGCTGAGCCAAGCTTAAGCCTGGGATCCAGTGCCAACCCAAAGCCCTGGTTCTGCAGCAGGCTCTGTCCCACCTCACACACAGCCCCCAGCTCTGCCCCCAAACTGGCACTAAAACAATTCCTTTAAATAACACATTTCCAGTGGGAACTCCATCAGGGACCTGCAGCTGCCCTCCCACCTCAGTCATTCCTGCAGGAATGAGGCAGGAGCAAGGCTGGGAGCCTTCACCAAGGTCAGCTCTGCCCCAGAACCCCAGAGTGCCTGGGCTGGGAGGGTCTGGATGCCACCCAGGCCAGCCCCCTGCCAGGGCACAGGGCAGGGTCCCCTGGGCTGTGTCCAGGTGGCTCTGGGATGTCTCCAGAGAGGAGACTCCAGCCCCCCTGGGCAGCTGTTCCAGGGCTCTGGCCCTGCATGGACAGAGGCTGTTCCTGCTGCTGGGCTGGAGCTGCTGTGCTTTGCTTTGTGCCACTGCTCCTGGTGCTGTCACTGAGCAGAGTCTGGCACCTTCTCCTGGCACACAGATGGGGAGATTGGTGGGCATTGATGGGATCCCCTGTGAGCCTTCCCTTCTGCAGGCTGAGCAGGCCCAGCTCCTGCAGTCCCTGCTCATCAGAGATGCCCCAGAGCCCTGAACATCTCTGTGGCCCCTGCTGGACCCTCTCCAGCAGAGCCTCTCCACAAAAGCCCACTCAGGAAACCAGCTGGAATTCAGGGAGGTGGTTCTGGGTGTCACAGCTGACAGTGACAATATCCAACACCCCTGTCTGTGCTGCTGTCAAAGTGCTGCACCAGCAGGGGCAACTACAAGCCCTTAATGGCCACTCACACAACAAATCAGTGCCACAGCTTCATCTCCAGCACAGAGCTTCCTTTCAGGGGGAATTTCCCCATGGAAAGGGTGGTCAGGCTTTGGAAGGGGCTGCCCAGGGAGGTTTGGAGTGCCCATCCCTGGAGGTGTCCCAGGAACACCTGGAGGTGGCACTGAGTGCTCTGGGCTGGGAACAAGGTGGGCACTGGGCACGGCTGGGGCTCCATGGGCTGGGAGGGCTTTTCCAGCCTCAGGGATTCAGGAATTCCTCCCTGAACAGAACCAGCAAAGCTTTAGGTGCCATTAGAAATTGTGGGTGGGCCAAGCTCCACCAACAATCCCCTGGTTTCCCACAGCAGTGGCACTGCTGACACTGCTCAGCTCAAACACAAATAAAATAAATGTGTTTTGCCTGAGATGTAACACCCTGCAGGCTGCAGCACCGACTCCTGTCAGCACTCACAGCCCCTGCTCCCTCCCTGCAAGGAAAGCCAGGGCAGCAGGAATGACAGGCCCAGGGTGCAGTGGCAGCAAGGAGGCTTTGCTGCCTTAATTATTCCACTAAATATCCACAATGACAGGTGAAAAGAGCGAATTTAACCACCAGGAAGCCAAGGGGAAAATCTGTATGCACATTTTTAAAAAGGGAAATGTCATATGCCTCAAAAGGGAGGAAAAAAAACCTCCCTGTCACTAATGGAATATATCCCCCAAAGAAAGAATCTGCAGGGAACCTTTCCAAAAGAGCTGGGTCCATTTCCTGAGCTGCCAATCAAACACAGACTGAAACACTGGAGGATGTGGAGCAATCCAGAAATTCCTGCTGACATCCTGCTCCAAGAGGAGTCCACATCTTGTCAGACTCCATCAGTGTGATTAGGGCAACTCTGGATTGGAAAAGGTTCTCCATGGATGTGGCCATGGCATCAGGCCTGGCAGGGCTCAGGGAATGCCTGCAGGATGCTCATGGTTTAGTTTTGGGTGCTGTGAGGAGCAGGAGTTGGACCTGGTGCCCTTTCCATGAATGCCAAATGGGGCTGCAATTCCATTAAATTCACACAGAAGGGTAAATGCAGAAATCCCTGGAATTATGAATCAACATAGCACAGTCTGAATCTTCAACCCATCCATATTAACTGTCTACTCACAACAATGAGGCAGCTACAGACAGAAAAAAGAAATTAAAAACTGTCCATTTTGATAGAAGTGAGATTTTGAGTCATCTTTCAAGGAGCTGGAGAGGAAACACTTCTCCAAAGCCTCTGGCACTGCACGTGACACAACTGCTGCTAATTCCTGAGTAATCCAGGTGCAGACAGCTCCTCTCCATGTCCTGACCTCACTCCCTTCCCCTCTCCTGAAGCTGCTGCTGCCTTCCCAGCTCAGGCAAACCCATCAGCAGCAGCACAAAGTGAGGCTGGCACTCTGAGCATTCCCCTTCCACCTCCACATCCCACTTGCAGGGCTTTCCCAGGAGCTGCTGAGTGCCCCCAAAACCCTGAACTGTGTCCTTGGAACCCCTTGGGTCAGGGGAAAGGCACTCAGGGCTGGCTCCCTCCCCTAGGGAAGGGAGGGCTCCACCCCTTTCACTCTTGGCAGGGCAAAGCTGTTCTGAGGTCAGACACAATCCATGTGAAAGGGCCACATGAAGCTCAATTCCACATTCCTGCGCAGGGTAAGGATGAGGAAGCAAATCCTGATACCCCAGTGTGCTGCTTATGGGACAGAGGAACACTGGATGGAGCAGGACAGGGCCCAAATGCCACTGTGGGAGGGAACTGTGGGTTCCAGCTGAAGGAGAGGGACACAGAGGGGAGGGGAGGAGCTGCTGCTTTTCCAGGTGCTGGCACACAGAATCTGCAGTGAGAGATCTGATCCCCAGTTGCACTTACTGCCTCCTTCTCCCGGTCCATGATGGTTTCCAGCTCCTCAAAGTGGCGAAGCTTTATCTCCAGCTTCTTCATCTGAGTCTCCACCAGAAGGGCCACCAGGGACTTGATCTTCCTCTCCTCCACAGCTGCCAGGTGCTGGGGATGAAACACAGGGGGTGTTGTGTGACACTGGGCACAGGAAGGGGCTGGGAGGGAGGGAATCTGCCGCTTCAGCCATCCTGCTCCACTTGTGGCACGAAACAGGGAATTCTAAATCTTATGCTGGGAACCAGAGGCCTTGGAAGATGATTAGGTTTAATCAAATAAACAGGTGTGAAGGTTTCCTACAAGAGGTGTGGAGGATGCTCAGAGCAATCCAGCTCTGGGCACAGGGAGCCCTTCCAGTGGGAATGCAAATGAGGGAGAAGGAAGGAGCTGTTCAGAGGAGTCAGCTGAGGGTCACCCAAAAAGCTCCCAGCAGGACACACACAGGAGGCTGTGACCCAGAATGACCCCAAATCAGGGAGATGGCACTGCCACATCTTTGCCATTAAAATAGATTTTTCTCAAGCAGAAGGCAAATTGATTTTTATAAGGATTAGCTTCGTGCCATTTATATCCCCACATAAATAACACCAGAGATCTGTGCATCTATATCTGATACACGAGGCAGCCATGCAAGTGTTTCACACCCTCAGAGTGTGACAAGTGTGCTCACCATGCCCGTCCCTGTTTCTGTTAAAACCTGAGCTCAGCAGGAGAAGCCCCTGGGAGTGCAGCCTGGGGGGCTGTGTGCTCACAGGTGTGTCACAGGACAGGGAAAGGTGAGGGCTGGGGGCAGCAGGAAACAAGGAAAAGCTGGAGCTCCTCCAGCTCCAGCTGCAAACAGACCCCTGCTGAGGGAGCTGGGCCCCAAACTGGGACACCAAACACAGAGGGCAGGAAAGCAGCATTAGAAACCTCCCTGGAACCCTGAGCAGAATCTGAATTTCTCAAAGCCGTGTGACACTGTGCCATTGACAATGTTCACCTCCCTGACCCAGCAGCAGTGAGGGAGGGCTCAGTAAATGTGGGCAAATGCACTCCTGACTCTCTAAAGTGAATTTCAAATCAGGTCTGAGAGAACCAGAGTGACCCCAAGCTCGTCCAACACCATATCCCTGAGAAATTCCAGCAGCTGTTCCAAAACTGACCGAAGTGCTGCACAAAAAATAATGAAACAAAGCTGACAGAACAGAAAATCTCATGTTAATAACACTGTTAAGGAAAATAAACTTGTTTGTATGAAAATTCAGAGTGAGGGAATCACCTGGGGATACACAGTCCTCTACCAAACATTTCACTCTGTTTCACATGTGCAATTTTAATAATGCAATGGGATGAACACCTGATCAAAGCACATGATTAGTTAAAGGACAGGTCTCCAAATACACCTTGGAAAGAAAATTATCTCTCAAGTTTTTCCTAGACAGACTCAAAGAGGCTCAGCCTGGCACTACCCAGGGCTTTCCATGGGCAAAGGACAAATCCCTACAGCTGCAGCTGAGGAGAACCAGGAACACAAATTCAGGGGTAATCTGAAATGCCTGATAAACCCATCACTGCACCAGCCTGGACTCATAAATGAGCAAGTGATCCTAAAGGGTTTTTCCAACCTAAATGATTCTACCAAAAAGAATCATGGAATGCATGAATGCTTTGGGTGGGAAGGGACCTTAAACCCACCCAGTGCCACCCCTGCCATGGCAGGGACACCTCCCACTGTCCCAGGCTGCTCCCAGCCCTGTCCAGCCTGGCCTTGGGCACTGCCAGGGATGCAGGGTGGGCACCCTGTGCCAGGGCCTGCCCACCCTCACAGGGAACAATTCCCAATTCCCACTGTCCCATCCATGCCTGCCCTCTGGCACTGGGAGCCATTCCCTGTGTCCTGTCCCTCCATGCCTTGTCCCTGGCCCCTCTCCAGCTCTCCTGGAGCCCCTCTGAGATCAGCAGCTTCCAGGAATGATCTCTCCAGTCCCAGGCACCTCCAACAGGGATTTGGAGAGGTCACAAGATCAGTGTTTGGCAGGAGGTGAAACTGGGACCAGAACAGCTCTGGGAAGGGGAAGAGATGGACCAAGAGCAGCAGTTCTGCAGCTCAGTCCCAGCTGGAGAAGAGCAGGAGCCATCAGGGATGCTTCTGCACAGAAAGGAAAAACCAGCTCACATTGGGTGTCCATTGAGAGGAAAATGAGCAGAAGGGACTTAAATTCTAATGCTGTTTGTTCAGAAACCAGAACCTGTGCAAGCATTTCAATTGTTGGTCTGTGTGAAATGCAGAGTCTCACCCTGAACATTCATGTTCACCATTCCTCAAACAGCACAACTCAACTTCTGGAAGCCACTGATCCCAAAAGAAAAAAAAAAAACAAACCAAAAAAACCAATAACAAGGGAAAAAACCCCAAACACAGCCCTCATTTCAATCCCCTGTCTTTAACCCCCATCTTCACTCAGAATCCATCTGCAATATTGCTCTGATATGAAATCCTAAGGAAAACAGCTTTTCACATAAGCAGGGCCAGAGTTTATGATGAAGAGTTTAATTACTCCCTCAGACACAGACCACCCAAAGCTCTAATATTGTCTGGCTTTTTAAGGCAGGGGGAAGAGAAATCCCTGCTGAACCTGAATTGTATCTCAAGTGTCAGCCTCCTAATTACAATACATTATTCCCTGCAATGGGAAGCTGAAGCTCTTCCAGAACATTATTACTGCCATAATGAAAAGTGCCATCAGCCAGGCCCCTGCTCCCTCCAACTCCTCATCTCCAGAAAAATGGAGCAGCAGCTCATCCTGGAGCAAGTGGCCTTCCATAAAACACAGATTAAACCTCATGTCTTCTCACACAGATACAGGTTTGTCCAACTTGGCTGAGGATATCTGTGAGTCTGATGAACTGAGAGCCACTCTGGGCTCTGCACTTCACCAAAATACTGAACCTCAGCTTTGCTGCAGTTTGGGATTTTAATGGACAGGGAGTTGTCTGCCATGTGGGATTTCACAGCCTGGTTTGAAAGGTAAGAACTGAAACACCCTCCCTCTCCTGGGTTCTGCAGGAGGGAGTGCACAGGACATCACCCACCAGCCTCACTCTGGGGGATGCAGCTGGGGAAAAAGTCTGAAGTTAAAGAGTCAAAGATCAGAGTGGAAAAGTTAATAGAACACACAACACCTCACTCTATCCATGGAAATCCACCAGGAATAAACACCCAAGCCTTGCTCTTGGTTTTATAAAGCAGGTGCAACGTGATACTGAATCCAAGAGCGATTAAAAAAACCCAAATTAAAACTTGAATCCAGAGAAATTTGTAAAGAGAAAACAGATTTGAGAAAGATACTCTAGAAGCAATGAAAGCAGTGTGGTTCCTGCAGAAGGAAAGGCAAGACGGCGTGCAATTACTAATTACAGGGTAAAGAAAAGCTGATTCAACACAGCTCATTAGAGACCACACACAAACAGGACCTAAGGGGACACACCAACGTGCTGTTAGCAAAACACAGGAACACTGAGGTGTCTGAAAGCTGCAGTGCCAGGAGTGAACATCCCTCTGTGTCTGCCCCAGGCAGAGCCCAGGGGTTGGAGTGGAGCCCTGGGGCAGCAGGAGAGGCCATCAGAGGGTTTGTGCCCCCCAGCACCACCCAGCTCCCCCAGCAGCCACCAGCCTTGCCAAGAAGCCACACACACACTTTGGGGCTACTCCTTAGGGATGCTCAGCCAGCTCATAATCACCAAAGAGCTGCTTAATTAACCCTGTTCATTAACTCCCCCAGGGGCTCAGGCAGGAGAAATGCAGGCAGCACTGGTGCTCCTGTGAGGTGTCAGGGACCAGAGGGTGAGCCCCCAGCTCTGCTGTCCCTGGCAGGCAGGCTCAGGCTGCTGGCACAGCACCAACCTTGGCTTTGGTGGCAGCAGAGGCCAGGGCAGCAGCTGCAGCTGTGGCCACGTTTCCTTCCGAGATCTCGTGCTCCACTTTCTTCTTCCCAGCCTCAGCTTCTTTGTCCTTGCTGCCATCAACGTTCTCCTTGTTCTCCTCTGCCTCCTTTTCCTCTGCAAGACACCCAGCCCAGGCTGTTACACGTGTTCCCAGGATGCACCACACTCATTAGTCAGGCACTAATTAACTCATCCCCAGTCCCAGCACTGCTCCCCATCCAAATGCTGACAGGGGAACCCCAGTTTGAGAGGATCTGATCCAACAAATGGGGCAACTTTAAATGCTTTTCATTCCCATCCTCTCAGTTCAGCACCTGCCATCAGCTCCCCTCCTCATTTCCACATCAACTCCATCAAATCCAAGCACTCCTTATTCTACATGGTGCTAAAATCCTGAATCTTGGATTGCAGGAAAAAAGCAATATATCCATTCCCATCCCTGAAGTGTCCAAGGCCAGGCTGGGCAGGGCTGGGAGCAGCCTGGCACAGTGGAAAGTGTCCCTGCCATGGCAGGGGTGGCACTGGATGATCCTTACAGTCCCTTCCAACCCAAACCATTCCATGATTTTATGAGGCACAGGGGAAATGGCAAAAAGAATAAGGTTTTATGTAGATGTTGTTACTTCTCAGCCTGCCAAAATCCAGGCTCTGCATCACTTCCCTGGGAAGCTGAGCTGAAATATTAACTTCCAATAGGAGAAATGAGCAGAGAATCCCAGAGTGGTTGGGTTGGAAGGAGCCTTAAAGCCCATCCAGTGCCACCCCTGCCATGGGCAGGGACACCTCCCACTGTCCCAGGCTGCTCCAACCTTTAACACCTCCAGCAGTTCCACTTCCTTGCATCCAAAGTGATCAAATGTTGTGGAATCTGGGCAACCCCCCCCCTTTCTATGACCCACAGGCACTTGGGGGCTGCAGCTCCTCCTGCATGCCCAGGGAGGGATTTGGTGCCCGAGCTCTGCAGGGAGGCTCAGTGGAGCCTCCGTGAGCACAGAGCAGCCCAGGGGAACACTCCCAGCTCCTCTGGGGAGGAGCTGAGCAGGGGCAGCTCTCCTCACCTGTCTTGGGCTCTGCAGCCCCTTCGCTCTCCGGCTCCTTGTCCACGTTCCGCTCGCTCTCCCCTTCCGGAACCTTCTCCCCTTCCTCAGGCTCGCTCTCGGCTTTGCTCTCCACCTGAGGGGAGGGGAGGGTGGGACAGGGGCAGGGAGAGGAGATACTCACTGTTAACTCTGTATGGCACTGGGGGACAGGGGCAGGGAGACAAGGTACTCACTGTTAACTCTGTATGGCACTGGGGGGACAGGGACAGGGAGAGGAGATACTCACTGTTAACTCTGTATGGCACTGGGGGGACAGGGGCAGGGAGAGGAGATACTCACTGTTAACTCTGTATGGCACTGGGGGGACAGGGGCAGGGAGAGGAGATACTCACTGTTAACTCTGTATGGCACTGGGGGACAGGGGCAGGGAGAGGAGATACTCACTGTTAACTCTGTATGGCACTGGGGGACAGGGACAGGGAGACAAGGTACTCACTGTTAACTCTGTATGGCACTGGGGGACAGGGGCAAGGAGATACTCACTGTTAACTCTGTATGGCACTGGGGGGACAGGGACAGGGAGAGGAGATACTCACTGTTAACTCTGTATGGCACTGGGGGACAGGGGCAGGGAGAGGAGATACTCACTGTTAACTCTGTATGGCACTGGGGGACAGGGACAGGGAGACAAGGTACTCACTGTTAACTCTGTATGGCACTGGGGGACAGGGACAGGGAGACAAGGTACTCACTGTTAACTCTGTATGGCACTGGGGGGACAGGGACATGGAGAGGAGATACTCACTGTTAACTCTGTATGGCACTGGGGGACAGGGGCAGGGAGACAAGGTACTCACTGTTAACTCTGGCTATGGCTTCCAATGAATTCCTTACCACAGTGGAAGGGTTACATTTTAAAGGGTGGCTGCTGCCTGAGCCAAATTTGACAGACCAACCCAAAATGTGAATAAATGTAAATGTAAACTGGACCAAGGCCAGCGACCCAGGCCAAGCTGGGTTACTCTGTGGGCACAAAAACTCCTGAACTGGGATGTCTGGGAATATGCAGATTTCCAAGCCTGAGTGAGTCTTCCCCACTTATCTCTCCCAAATGTCCCTGTTGATCAGGGTGGCAGAACTACCTGAAAACAGAGTGGGAAATAACCCCAAGGCTGATCAGCCCCAGGTTAGTCTGAACTCCTCATCTGCTGAAGGAGGCAACAAGAAATATCTCCTGTTGCTGCAGACTCCAGAAAAAACCATCACCATTTATTTGTCAGGAATGTAGCAGGAATTAAATAATAAATAAACAAAAATTTAAAAATTTAATTTGCGTATAGAATTAAAATAATTATTTTATTAGAATACATATTAAACATAATTATATTAATACACAAGCAAATAAAATAGTAATAATTTAAATTTAGAGTAATTTAGCAGTAACTAAACTGGTATCCTGGAATTTCTGGTTTAATCCCAGCTCATGTCTGAAACACCCACTGCAGTTTGAGGCGCCTGTCTGTGGACACAGCTTATGAAAAAGCCACAAGCGTGTTCTTGGGGTCATGATCAACAGGTAGAAGGATAATGATAATTAGTGACCTTTAAGGGCAGGGTGGATCACCCCCACATCACAAACACACCCATGCCCAAGGGCCAGGCCACGATTCCTGTGGGGAGGATTCTCCTAGAGCAGCTCAGCTGGAGGCCCCTCAGCCAGAAATGGCAGTGAAATAACTGAGAGTGTCCTGGGGGCAGGTATGTGCCCAGAGCCCTGGCCCAGGAGCTGCCCAGAGCCCCCCAGGTGAGGGTGCCCCCCATGTGCAGCTGCAATCCCAGTTCCCACAGCATCCCCTGTTCTGCTGCCTCACTGCTGTCACTCCACACTCCAGCTGGAGCTCTGTGGAGGCTGGGATCTGTCCCTGTGGGGACACACACTGTCACAGCTGTCACCTGTGTCACAGGCACCATAAAACTCCTGGATTCAGGATTTAAGTGCCAGGAGCCTCCTGGCAGCAGCCCCAAACTCACCTTCTCTGCTGGCTGCCCCTCTGCCTCTGTTTCCATCTTCTCTTCCTCAGCTCCATCTGAGAAACAAACAGGGAGGGTTTTAGGGTTTTAGGATTGTCCCCACAGACCCTCTCAATTCTGGGCTAACTAAAACCTGCTGTTCTCCACCAGTGGCTTCAGCAAAGGGCCAGCACTGAACTGCCACAGCCCAGGCTGCTCCAGCCCTGCCCTGGGGCACTTCCATCCCCCCAGCCCTAAACCAGAGCAGACAGGGCCCAGCTGGTGTTCAAGTGAGACCAGCTTGAGGACAGAAGAAGGAATAAGAAAGGTGATGATTACGGAGCCTCTGTCCCAGGTGCTGGATGGGTGCACCTTGTAGCAGGAGTGCTGGGAGTGCATCCCCGTGCACCATGTGGCAATTCATTTATTGCTTTATAAACCACTGATTTAAAATGTTCCTGTAATGACAGCTCGTTCTGGAGATCAGGGGATAACAACCAGCCATGGAAACACCACGGAGGTGCCTGCACAATGTTCTAGAATCTAGAATAGTTTGTGGGATTGGTTAGAAGGTCAAGAAATCCTAATTCCTCCACAGCTCTGCAAGGAGAAACAAGAGGAAGCTCGTGGTCCTGGCCAAGGATTTCACAATTTATACAGAGGCATTAAAGGAGCTTATTTAGATCCTGGACTGGGGTGATGCAGAACTGCTGGTGACAAGCCCTGATCCATCTCTAAGCTTCTGAAGACATCAGCTGGTGCTGGGGGTTCATTTTCAGTAATCCTCATTTTCCTGCTAATTCCTGTGTGCTACACTGAGAAAAACAAGGTACAAAGTGTTCTTCTTGAACAGCAACGGCTCTGTAGAGAAATTTTTACACAAGTCCCTTCCATATATAAGAAAAACCAACTAAAATGCCTGACTGAAGGGTAATAGTTTTCCTCTTGGCCTATTTTAAGATGATAAACCCCCTTATCTGAACTATCTGCCACCATAATTCAATTTAGGGAGGCTGGGGACATTCTCCCTCACAGGTTTTATCTCAGAGTTAGGATTTAGTGACCCAATAATGTCACAGGGAAAATCTCGATTAGATTTTGTCAGACAGCTCTTTCAAGCCTAGAAGCAGAGTTCCAGACTGGGCTGGAAAGTGTCATTCCTCCAGGAAAGGGAAGGGTTCACAAAGAAAGCTGGATTCAATCCTTTAAGACAAAAAAAGGGGAGACAAAGTGCAGAACATTCTGAGTGTGCCCAGGTTGGTGGAACTCAAACCAAAAAAAATACTGCCTAGAAATAGCTAAATTTACATTTTTTGGGTGGGGAGGATCATTGAGGTCATCCCATTGCCACCCTACCATGGCAGGGACACCTTCCACTGTCCCAGGTGCTCCCAGCCCTGTCCAGCCTGGCCTTGGACACTCCAGGGATCCAGGGGCAGCCACAGCTGCTCTGGCCAGGAGACCCCTCCATGGACCATGGGAGCTGCTGAGGGGCTGCTGCTGCTGCTGCTGTGGAGAAATTCACAGGATGCCAGGATCCCTGAGGCTGGAAAAGCCCTCCCAGCCCACTGAGTCCACCCTGTCCCCAGCCCAGAAGTGAGTGCCACAGACTGAGTGCCACCTCCAGTCATTCCTGGGACACCTGCAGGGCTGGGCACTCCAAACCTCCCTGGGCAGCCCCTGCCAAGGCCTGACCCCCCTTCCCATGGAGAAATTCCTCCTGGTGTCCCTCCCCTGGCCCAGCCTGAGGCTGTTTCCTCCTGTCCCTGTTCCCTGGGAGCAGAGCCTGTCCCCTCCTGTCAGGGAGGAGCTCCAAACAAACAGGACATCCCAGAAAGACAAACTGCTTCCCAGCCACTCTTCAGAGATGATTTTCTCAAGGAAAAGCACACAGAGCATCTTCAAGTGCCCTCAGATCCTCCTGGGTGTCGGGACACATTGATGGACACCACCCAAACCCAGGTGCTCCTTCCCATGTCCAGGGACACCTGGAAGGAAGGGACCTGTGACACCAAGATTATTCCAACGTCCTGATTTAACTCACTCCTCTGGTCCTGGCTGCAGCAGCACATGTGAGGTTAAAATGAGGCTGACAGCTTCACACAGGTTGTGGTCAATGGGTTTTGAAAAGTGTTTTCCTGAATCAGCTGCAGAGCCCTAAGAGGCAGTGACAGCACGGTGGCTGCAGCTCCCAGTGCCACCAGGTGCCACGGGTGGGACACCACGGGACAAGGCACAACAGCTCCAATGATCCATTGTCAGTCTGGGGGGAATGAGTTTGCCTGGGTGGAAGCAGGTTTTGGCTCTAAATCCCAGGCTGCTCAAAGGATCCCAGGGTCATTAAGGTTGGAAAAGACCTTCAGGACCATGGAGTCCAAGCTGTGCCTGATCCCCACCTTGTCCCCAGCCCAGAGCACTGAGTGCCACCTCTGGGACTCCACCACCTCCCTGTGCAGCCCCTTCTGATATTTAACACCCTCTCCATGAAGAATTCCTCAAAACAGTAGAGTCTGGTAAAACTTAATCCCAAATTCCAAAATGAAAGGATGACACAAAGCCCAAAACACGCCTGACCTGCACAGCCATGACAGAATTGCCTCTGGCCCTGGCACAGACACAACCACAACTGCACTGATTTTCTGTTGTGATCTAATGAGCTTATTGAAAATACACCCCAGAGGAATTATCAGCCTGGAACAAAGAGGAGGGAAGCCTTGACTTTAAGGAGAGAGCTCCTGAAATCCCTTTCCCCTGCACCAAAGATGCTCCTGAACTCTCTTCAGGAGGGTTCATAGTGCACCTTGCAGGATGTGGGAATCAGGGATCACAGAATCCCAGATTCATTAAAGCTGGAATTCACCCCTGAGACCACGGACTCCACCCTGTGCCAGTGCCCACCTTGTCCCCAGCCCAGAGCACTCAGTGCCATCCCCAGGCCTTCCTGGGACACCTCCAGGGATGGGCACCCCAAACCTCCCTGGACAGTCCCTGCCAATATTTAATAACCTTTCCATGAAGGAATTCTTGCTGATGTCCACCCTGAGCCTCCCCTGGCACATCCTGAGGCTGCCCCCTCTCCTCTTGTCCATGTTCCCTGAATGAAAGGACATTTCTTAGATCAGGAAGAAGCAGATGGTTGTGAGCCACCCCAGGACAGCTCTAAAGAGGGAAAATGCACTGGGAGATGAGGAATCATCATCTCTCCAAGCCCCTCTTTCCACCTGAATTAGCAGGTGTATTGTTTCTATGGAATTTTCTGTTTTTCACATTATCTCCAAAAACACTGAGCCCTTTTTTTCTAACACATGAAGAACTCCGAGCTGAGTTCTGCCCAAGCCAGTGACTCCACAGAGAACTCAAATGGACTTTAGGTCAACAAGCAAACCTGTGAAACATCTCCCTGCTAAGAACTCCCTGTGTTACCAGAGAGATGCAGGAGCAGCAGCTCCGGAACCTCTGCTGCAGTGAGAGGAGCAAACACAGCTCTGCAAACAGCAGTGGAGTCACCTGCCTGAGCTCCAGCTCAGCAAACAGTTTAAGATGCCCTCCAGACAGCCCAGGCTCCCCTGCTCTCACTGAGGCAACACACAGCCTGTCACAGCCAGGCTGGGACATGAATATTTAATTGAGAGGAAATCCACGATAGCTGAGGAAATATCCCAGCCCTGGGTATGATAATGATGCTGTTATCTAAACCATCATTGACATTTCCCACCATAAATCAGGGCTGCACTGCCTCACACAGCCTGGGGGCTCAGCAACAGGGGGCTCCAGGGGAAGCCTGGGGAGCTGGGAATGCTCTGGGGGAGCTGGAAAAGCCACAGCAGCTCCTGGGAGAGCCACAGAATTCAGATGGGCCCAGCCCCTGGGACACACTCAAAGCTATATTATATTATTATAATATTATTATAATATTATCATTATATTATTATTGTTATATTCCAGGCACTCTGGAATCCACTGGTTTAGGAATGCTTCCATCACCTCAGAGTTTTCACCCTGGACAGCAGCAGAGGAATCTCCCTGCCAAACGTGACTCAGATAACTGGGTATATGTGCCCTCCTTGTGTGGGGTTTTCTAGAGAGTGTGTGTGTGTTTGGGAATGAATCAAACCCGTGCCCAAGATGGTGAATTGAACCCTCCCCTGGCACTGTTGGCAGGTGATGGGATGCAGGAAATCAAACACAGTCCCTCACTCAGTGGCACAGAGCAGCTCCAGCACAGCCCCTGCACAGGCTGCCTTGAGAAATCAGTGTCATTAACCATGGAAAGACATCAACAAAGACCTCCTAGAAATTATCAATCACCACAGGTGTGCTGGATATTCCCCTTCTCTGGAGCTGAATCCCAGCCCAAAGAGGGGATCCTCCTTTGCTCCTTTGCCCAAAGCGCTGAATCCTCCCTTGCTCCCCTCGGCCACTGGCACTGGCACAGCTGCAGAGCAGCTCCAGTCATTCCTTCCACAGCCTGCACTGGGGCAGAGCTCAGAAAGCTCTGGGTATTTCTTGTGGGGGGCTGTTTTAAAACCTTGGAGCAGATTGCCCAGAGCAGCTGGGGCTGCCCCTGGATCCCTGGCAGTGCCCAGGCCAGGCTGGGCAGGGCTGGGAGCACCCTGGGACAGGGGAAGGTGTTCCTGCCATGGCAGGGGTGGCACTGGGTGGGTTTTAGGGTCCTTCCAACCCAAACCTTTCTGTGACCCTATGAAAGCAGGAGACAGAGCCCACCACACTCACCACAGCATCTGAACCACTCCAGTCTCCTCCTAACTCCACTGCAGCCTCACTTTATCAACTTAAAAGGAATTATCACCAGCTCTTAGAAAACCTAACAATGAAGACTTAGAAGAGGAGATTCTTGGGTATTAACTTAAGCTCCTCCAATCTGTTCCAGTCATTTTCCCTTCTCACATCCCATATTGACTATAATTCACTGATATTAAATAGTGTTAAAATTATTATGGAGCTCTGATATAGTTTTACTTTTGAAATATATCAGCTAATGAACTTTAATTCTAGTATGGAACCATAGGCAGATAGTTGCATTGCAACCATGGTTGCATTTAAATATAAAACCAGCATTCTGTGATTCCATTACAGAATGGATGGAGGGACAGGACCCAGGCAATGGCTTTGAAGAGAAAGAGGGCAGAGTTAGACTGGCTATTGGGAAGGAGCTGTTCCCTGGGAGGGTGGGGAGGGACTGGAACAGATTTCCCAGAGCAGCTGGGGCTGCCCCTGGATCCCTGGCAGTGCCCAAGGCCAGGCTGGACAGGGCTCACCTGGGACAGTGGGAGGTGTCCTTGCCATGGCAGGGGTGGCACTGGATGATCCCTGAGGTCCCTTCCAGCCCAACATCCTTTGATTCCATGCTAGTCTAACAGCCAGTGGGCTTCCATTCCCATCTGGAAGCCCCAGCAGGTGTTCCCATCCCTGCCCAGCTCTGGGGTACAATCCCCCAGTGCCCAAGCACAGCCCCAGCCCATGGCACACCCTCTGCCACGGACACTGGGGGTCCCTGTGCCCAGCTCTGGGGGGTGGGAGGCACCACAGATTGCTGAGTGACCCAGTTCACTCGGGCTGAGCAGCTCCCCAGGGAGAACCATCTGCTCCTGCCCTAATTTATTCCATTAGTCACAGCCCGGCACAAATCGCATTAACGCCGCCGGGGCCAGGCCCAGCTCCCCTCACTGCTCACCCAGAGCTGCTGGGGTGGGACTGCCCTGAGAGCCCCAGAGCCACTGACAGGCACCTCTCACCCCCCTGCCAGCCTGGGCCCACAGAAAGGGCCAGAAAGGGCCAGCCTGCAGCCTGGAAACGGGGAAAAGTCCAAGAGCAAATGTGTCACAGGGGGGACATTGTTGAGGACAGGAGGGAACGGCCTCAGGATGGGCCAGGGGAGGCTCAGGGTGCCCATCAGCAGGAATTCCTTTGTGGAAAGAGTTATTAAATATTGGAAGGGGCTGCCCAGGGAGGTTTGGAGTCCCAATCCCTGGAGGTGTCCCAGGAAGGCCTGGAGGTGGCACTGAGTGCTCTGGGCTGGGGACAAGGTGGGGACCAGGCACAGCTGGGACTCTGTGACCTTGGAGGGCTTTTCCAACTGAAATGATCCTTAACAACCCACAGTGACATCTGTACTGGGAGAAAATGGTTAGGGGAACAAAGACTGGAAGAAAAATTTAGCTTAAGCTGACCTTATTTTAAAACAACTATGAAATTAAACTCAGCTCCAGATGGAGTAACATGGAGATTTGGTTTATAGATGACTTGTAAATAAACCCAAAGCTTGTCCTTCCAGCAGAGCTTCAATGCCTGCTGTCAGCTCTGAGGAGCAGGCAGCAGCAGATGTTCCAGATGTTTCTCTTCCCCTTCCAGCACACAATGCCCACAATCCCAAAGCACCGAGCTGCCTCATGGCAAGTCTGTCCCACTGAGTGCACAACTGAGATGTGTGACAGAAGGGCTGAGTGGTTTGTTTGCTTCTTTTCTAATTAAAAACTATCTTGGTGATTTAAATGGCATTTTGCAATCTAATTTACTGGGTAGTTTTGCAATGGACATTAGGAGCTATAAATAGCAGCCCTCTGTGGGCAGCAGTTGATAAGTGAAGAGCAGCGAGCACAGCCCCTCGTGATGCCATCCCACAATCTGGCACCTTGCTCGTGTCCCTGGACAGGGTGACAGCAGGGCAGCTCTGCAGGGCAGGAGCACATCCCAAAGCCAGCCTCCCAGTCAAGCTCCATCACATCCTGCTCAGCTTCACCCAGAGCCAGACGTGCCTTTTCACGTCCAGGCACCGAAATCAGTTGTGATAAGCTGAACAAAGCAGGAGCCAACAGGGCTGAGAGAAAGGAGCAGTGACAAGATTGTGGATCTGTAACCAAATGAGGAGAGCAAAGCCTGAGAAAGCCCTGGGGATGGAGTAAACAGTGTCTGCTCCTCCTGCTGGGGAGAGCCACCACGGCCAACAGAGAGGGGCAACACAGCTTCACTTCCCAGGGAGCTGCTTTGACACTCCAGAGCAATCAGGAACCAATCTGCACCAGGCAGGGTTTCAGAGAAGAGACTTAGCAGCAGAATATTTGCTGAACACCACAGAAATTAAACCAGAGCTTGTTAACATGCACAGGTAAAGCCCAGCAGAATTCCAGCCCAACCAGAGCCAGGGCTGGATTATCATGTGCCAGTCCAGCACTCCATCAGAAATGCCTCTGCTGCTGCCTCACAGTGAGCAGCAACACACTCAGAGTACCAGATCCACCCTAAAACACACTGCCCAAACCCCCCTGTTTGCTTTAACACCACAAAGGCAGAAACAAAACTGTAGCTAATTGCACAGTATCATAAGGAGACAACAGATTTGTAGATTTGTATTACTAATACAAATTAATTGCATTACTTTAGCATAATTAATACTAAATGTAGTCACCTGAGATTGAAGGTCTTGCACAACTTTCTATGCAAAAACTTAATGACTATCATTTTGAATTCTCCAAAACCCACCCAATGGAACATCCTGCTCTGGTATTTTTGGTCAGCCCACTCTGTGCATCCCAAGCCACAGCATTTCCACACAGAGCAGGAGAACAAACTCCTAGAACTCAAGGTAGCCCTAAAATCCTTAGTTCAGTGTCTGAGTCAATCCTGCTGTGAGCAGAACGAGCCATCCCCTTCTCCCTCCCCACAACTTCCATCTCCAGCTGGAGGAGGAGAATTTGGAGGAGAATTTGGGGTTTCTCAGGACTCAGGGACAATGCCCCCAGGGGATGCAGCACTCACCCATCTTCTCAGGCTCCTCAGGGCCCGTGCCAGCGATGCAGCTGCTCTCCAGGCCGTAGGTGGGATCCACTTTCCCAGAGGCTCGAGCTGCTTCCTGCACCTTCTTCACGTGGGCCTCCACCAGCTCCAGGGGCACCTCCTCTCTGACCCGGGAGAACTCCTCTGGGGGACACCACACACAAAATGAGACATTCTGGGGCTTTTGCAGCAAATCAAGTCACATTTTCTCTGACTGGTGTGCAGGTAAGCTCTGGGACAAAGGGAATTCTCAAATATCTGAGTTCCTTCCTGTCACAAGAGGTGGTTGATTCTGTCTTTCAGGTATGGTAGAAAAGAGTGTCTTCCCAATTACATAAAATTGTGTTTTATGTGGAAAAACAAGGCAAAAATTGAAAGGAACTATTTTATCAAGTGGACACATCCAGTGTCCACTCAAGACTTGAACCTTCTAGTAAAAGATGTCCCTGCTCATGAGGTGGAACAGGAGGTGCCTTTAAGGCCCCTTCCAACTCAGTCCAGTCTGGCAATTCTATGATCTCTGGCAAATAATTTCACACAGGTAAAACAGGAAGACTTCAAGATCCACACTGAATTTCCCCAGAGCTGCACTGGTGACAGTGCTCAGAGGAACACCAACCACCAGCTGCAAACACATCAGGAGCAGCGAGGGCAGAAAGCAACACCAGCCATTCGTGGGCTCTCAGTGGCCTTCTGGAGCCACTCCAACTTCACACAGAGTGCCTGGGCTGGGAGGGTCTGGATGTCACCCAGGCCAGCCCCCTGCCAGGGCAGGGTCCCCTGGGCTGTGTCCAGGTGGCTCTGGGATGTCTCCAGAGAGGAGACTCCAGCCCCCCTGGGCAGCTGTTCCAGGGCTCTGGCCCTGCATGGACAGAGGCTGTTCCTGCTGCTGGGCTGGAGCTGCTGTGCTTTGCTTTGTGCCACTGCTCCTGGTGCTGTCACTGAGCAGAGTCTGGCACCTTCTCCTGGCACACAGATGGGGAGATTGGTGGGCATTGATGGGATCCCCTGTGAGCCTTCCCTTCTGCAGGCTGAGCAGGCCCAGCTCCTGCAGTCCCTGCTCATCAGAGATGCCCCAGAGCCCTGAACATCTCTGTGGCCCCTGCTGGACCCTCTCCAGCAGCTCCTTGGCCTGAGGAGCCCAGAACTGGACAGGACACCCCAGCTGTGCCTCACCAGGGCACCCTGACTACAAATGGGCTTTCAGGGAAGCAGAAGACAAACCTGGGGGGAGCAGAGCTTCTCCTACAGAACCTGTACCCCCAACTCCTGTGTTTTACTGCTCACTGAGGACTCTGCACCCCTGTGGCTGGAGGGGCAGGCACACACAGGGTGGGGGGTGTGAGGCAAGAGGGACAATGCAGGTGGTGAGGGACGTGGGGCACGTGGCGAGGGCTGTGAGGCGAGGGACGTGACGCAAAGGGGCGAGGGACGTGACGCAAAGGGGCGAGGGACGTGGGGCAAAGGGGCGAGGGACGTGGGGCAAGGGGCATGACGCAAAGGGGCGAGGGACGTGGGGCGAGGGACAAGGGATGTGAGGGGAGGGACATGCGGCAAAGCGGCGAGGGACGTGGGGCGAGGGATGTGAGGCGAGGGACATGGGGCATGTGGCGAGGGCCGTGAGGCAAGGGATGTGACGCAAAGGGGCTTGGGATGTAGGGCAAGGGATGTGGGGCTCGGGACGAGGGGCTCGGGGCAAAGGCGGCTGTGCCGTACCAAGGGCAGCCTTGGCGGCGGCTGAGGCCACGCGTGGATCCACCACGGAGGCCAGGAAGGCCACGGTGCTCATGACGGGGTTGCCGGACTGGCTGAAGGGCACGGGCTGGTAGGCCAGGGGCCCCAGCGAGGCGTCCGAGTTCTCCAGGTAGGGATCCTCGATGGGCAGGCGCAGGAAGTGCAGGATGCACTCGTCCTGCGTGCGGCTGCCCACGTGCTCCGACACCTTGTTCCAGTCGTCCTTGTACATCTCCAGGGCCTGCAAAAGGCAAAAGCGGCGGCTACTCGGGGAAAGCAACGCTGCTGTGGGCAGAAGGGTTATCCATACTGGTTATTGTGTGATGGAGCAGTAAATGGGGATCAGACAACTACTAAAAATGGGTTTTTTTCTGGCATCAAAATTATCTGCGTAAGAAATACGAGAATTTCCCTGGGGTATCAGTGACATTGAAGCCACAGGGATCATCACAGGAGTGGATGCTGTTACTGTATCAGAAAGAATTGTCAGAGGACTTGGGATTTACTAATACTTGCACAGTAGGTGTTTTTCCATTTTGCTTCCAGAGAGAACTAAACCTGCCTTTCCTACCAAGTCTCATTCCTCTCTCATTCCTTTAATTCCCAGCACCGCCTGCAAGGACTCTTGTTCCCTGTCTGAACACAGGAAGCTCTTTGGGGCAGGAACAGGATTTATTTCTCTATTTCCATTTCTAAATGTGGCCTGGCTGTGATGGTGAAATCCAGCCTTTAGATCCAACAGATGCTATGGAAGTGGAAAAGCATCAAACCAATAGACCAGTGGAAAAGAGGGAAATCTATCCCACACCCTGAAGCCAGGAGAGACCAGCTCTGCGGGAGCTGTGCACAGTGTGATTTCTATTAAAATCAGGGCTAACAAATCAGTACTGGCTAGATAAGGCATCTCATAACGTAAGAACTTGCAGATCATATCAAAGACATAATCCTGAATTTCAGCAATTTTTAAACTTCCTCAAGAAAAGTCTTAAAACAATTTAACTGCAATGAGCTACTGAAGGCACTGCACTAGTTCCTGAAAAACCAACACATTAATCCTGTAAAATCCTCTAAGTCACAGCCTAGTAAATTATTACTCCTTAAAAAGACATTTTTTTCCTTGAAAATTGTTTTAGTGCAGTATCTGGACAGTATAAAATAAATACTGACATATCCTGAACCATTAACTTTCACATTTCTGAAAGGATTCATGGTGCAGTCACCCAGAAAAGGCAAAAAACCATTTGAATTTCTGGCAAAAGATGTTCAGTGTGAAAAGGAGTTTTCCCAAGTAAATCTCTCCCACAAGGCTGAGAACTCCCAGAAATCTCAACCTTCTAGACTGACTGAACTCTCAGAGCAAGGAGGGAGAGCTTGGAGCTGGATCTGCCAGAGGTCCCGAGGAGAACACGCCCAAGGTGGGAGAGCAGAGCACACAGGGACACAACATTCCTGTGCTGGGGGTTTCAGCACTTCCCAGGGACAAGAGGAAGATCCAAACTGAGCCACCAGCCTGGTGCTCAGAGTTCCTCCATCTGGGAAAGGTCCACAATACACACCAACTTCTATGGAACACCAGGACCAGGCTGGAGGGGGCTTGGAGCTACCTGGGATAGTGGAAAGTGGCAGGGGTGGAGTGGGATGGGCTCTAAGGTCCCTTCCAAACACACTGCTGGTCTTCAGAGCAGCTCTGAAGTGTTTTAGTATTTGCTCAGTTAAAACAGAAGCTCTGAGAATTCCTCAAAGACAGAATATCAACCTTCACGGGGCCCTCAGGCACACTGTGGCTGCAGAGGGTCAGCTGAGGTCAGGAAAATGTTTGCAAAACATGCTCCTGTTTGCAAAGATGTGGAAGCAAACTGGCTACAAGGACAAATAATTCAATCCAACAGCAGCAGAGATCCAACATGGATCAAACTGGAGGGACATGCCCAAGCTGCCTCAGTGGGCAGCACTTCCCAGAGTGATTTAAGCTGAAACCTGGCTGAAGTTCCTCTCTCCCAGCCAGGTCTCAGTGCTTAACTTGGGTGGGAGCAGGAAACCCCCAGCACATCTCCAGAAAGCCTCTGGCTCCCTGCTCTTCCCTCCCAGGAGCTGCTGAAGACCCTGAGCAGCACCAGCAGGGCTTGGGAGAGCTCCAGGGAGAGCCCTGGGCTTGGGAATGACCTGGGACAGGCTGCACTGGCCAGCCTGCTCCCCACTGGGAATCACCATCCCCAAGCCCTGCTGAGCCCTTCTCCTGCCCTGGGACCTTCCAAGGGTTTGAGCAGAGGACAGACTGCTCAGCTCAGCAGGTCACACTCAAGGCAGATATTTATTCTCTGCTCAGCCCTTATTTCCCTTTCCCTAATTTCACCTCTGGGCTCTCAGTCTCCATCTCCATTTTTAACCCCACTGGCACACGAGATCAGCTCAGCTTCTCAACCCCCAAATTTCTGCTTTCTGCTCCTCCTCCTTCCCCGTCTGTTGTTTTCCTGCCAGACAAACCCTCGCTCGCAATAAATGTCCTCCCTAAAAATAGCTGAAAATGCATTTAACTCTGCCTGAGCCGTGGGGACACGGACAGGGATGTGCAGGGAGGCTGCTTTGGGAAGGAAAACTCTATTTCCTCCCCCAAATTATTCAGTCAACAGGCAGAAGGCCAATAATTATATTTCAGATACGATTTATTATTTGGAACTTCACTGCCTATCTATCTGCCCAAAGCTACCCTGAGGATTTAATTGGACTGAGCTGGCTTGTTACAGCTGAATTACTTATGCTTGAACTGATATACTCTTTACTGATTTATTCATGGAGCAAGTCCATGAAAAAGGAGGAACAAAAACATTATTAATTTAAACTCATTAAACAGAATTGCAATCTCAAGATTTAAGGGGGTTTTGGTTTGTTTTAAACACAGAATATGTCACTGGATTATTTCATTGGGCTATAGCATGCACTGTATGACCATAAGCTAAAAACATACAAACCAATGAATTTTAAATAACAGTACTATTAATATTAAATATTTAAATAATATATTTAAATAAATAAAAAAGGAAAGAAGTCAGTATATCAAGGCATTAGCCTTGTTTCTCCTTACAAGAATGCCATGGAAAACAGTTGTTTACACCCTATAAGCAAAATTTTTCCATGTGCCAATAGCAAAGTATTGGCTAAACAGTGAATATCAACCTAAAATAAATAGGAAGAAAGGGGAGATTTTGGCTGTTTGATGACCACACTCCATATGTGTGAAGCCTGAATCACAGCTGCTCATTTGGCACTGACACAGGTCCATCCTCCAGGCTTTTCCCCAGGAAATTAACTTTTCAATGGGTTTATTGACACATGGGAAGACAAAAAAGCTGAAACAACCAGGCAATTGCAGTTTGCTCTGAGCTCTGCAAATAAAACTCAACAAAAACAGAGCCCCAAACTGAAATTCTCAGAAGTCTGAATTACTTTAAAGTAATGCAGCCTCTACATCAAGAAAATGTTCCTGTGAAAGCAAAGCTGGGGAGAAGATATTTTCTTTGCAGGAAGTGGAAGCACTTTAAATTATTTCAGGCCACTGAGATTGTTCTTCTGCTGAAGCAGAGAGAAACTGCCCTGATGTGAGAGCTCAGAACCCTCTGCAGCTCCTCGGAGGGTTCCAGCCCCACTGCAGCTCCAGAGATCCACCCATCCCCATGTGCTCCAGAGCTTCACTTGAAGCCACCTGGGGACACCAGTCTGCACCATAAGGCACCTCATGGAGTCATCTCAGGATTTTGTTTTTGGTAGACTTCCAGAAAAAGCTCAAAGAACACCCCAAGCTGAGCTACAGGAAAACAAGGAGGAGACAGATGGGATGAAGGAGCTACCAAAGAACTTCCCTTCTCCGTGGCCTCAACTGTTTCCCAACCACTTCAGCTTCCAAAATGAGCTGTTTCCCTGAGCTATGGCATAGCTTGGAAATCAAAACTTCCAAGTATTTATCTGAGGGCCAGGCAAACCTTTACCTGAATTATTTACCACTATTTGAATTGGTGACATCATTTCACACTGTCAGCGAGTCCTGCTGAATGAAAGCACCTCTCTGCACTGCAAAACCTGTTCTTGACTAATGCAAAATTGTTAAATGCTTCATTCTGGCTTGCAGGTCCAAGTTAGAAGCAAACCTCACACACAGGCAGCCCCTCTCTCACAGAGATGCTCCTGCCATCTCTTTTTGGTAGCAACACTCCTGTAGCCATGATGGCAATTGTCATCTAACTCTGGAAAATGCACATGTGGACTTTTAAAGCCTGACCTACCCCTCGTGGCTTGGTTTCCTACCCTTTGGCTTGGCCTCATGAACTCACCTCTAAGAGCAGCAGTGTCTCCTGCTCTGTCCATTCTCTGCCAGCACTTGCACCTTTACTCTACAAAAGACAGGAGGGGAAAAAATGAAGAGGTGAAACACAGTACTTCTGTCACAAAACCTTGTAGAAGAAAACACTGAAGAGGAAAGGGGAAGAAGCTGTGATTTGATCCACTCAAACCTCCCCCCTCCAGCTGGTCACTCCATTCAGGGGTCCATGATTTACTCCTCAGTGAAGGCACAGCTGGGTTTACACACCCCAACTTCCCACCACGCCTTCTGAGCTAAAGCAAAGGGATCTGCACCCTCCTCTCCCAGTGATCTGTGCCTGCACACACAGCAGAGAGGGTTTTCCTGAATAATAGACCCCTCTGAGAGCTGGAGGCAGGGTGGGCTGGTCCAAAATAAGTTAATTTATCTCCAAGCTCATCAGTCACTCAGTAAAGCAATAACAACTCTGTACAGGGGGGTGAGCTATGTGAGAAGGCAGAGTAAGTCCAGCAGGATCATCTGCTCCAAGGGCTGCTGCTCCCAAACCCACACCTCGTGGTAAACTGCTCAGCCTGGATAAAAGTTCCAAATTCATGGTGGAGCTTCCCCTCCTGTGACACCCTGACCCAGCACAAAAGCAGCTCAGGACCTGCTCCCAAGGAACATCAGCCCCACTGGATGGCTCCGTGCTGGACTGAGAGAAGAGGCTATTTAGGATAATAAATGTTATCTCCAGATGCATTTCAAACAGCTCATTAATCAATGTGAGTCACCCAACTGCTGCTCTCCACAGCCAAAAGCCCCAGCACACAGAAACCAAACAGGGCAGTCTGCCAACAGTGAACCTGCTCCAGTTCACAGCCCCTGTAAACAGAGCCAGAGCCCACAACCAGCAACAGATTTATCAATTTGGAGAGTATTTATACCTCCCCTAACAAGTGAAAAAGTCAATCCATGAAATGTGAGATGGAACCAGCCTTATAAAAATACCTCGAGAACAGGTTTGGGTTTGGGGGGTTTTAAAGGAAGGTCTGAAGTGGTAAATAGTGCTTAAATAGTTATTTTTTAGGTTTAAACAGTGACCTCTGAGGACAATGAACCAATGGCATGGAATTAGCCTGATGCCACCCCCATGAGGGGCACTACCCAGCTCTGGAGAGTCCCAGTTCCCACTGGAGGCTGTGCTGAGGGACCCTGGCATTCCCACAGCACCTCCAGGGACACACGGGGAGCAGGGAAAAGCAGCAGGCTGTGGAATCAACACACCACTGCAATGATGGCCCCCAAGTTTCATTATCCTGTGTGACACTGCAATGACAGTGCCCAAACACCCCCTGCAATGGCCTCAGGACACCCAACCAGTGGGCACTGGGGTCCCTGTGTGTCAGCCTGGGAACCAGGAGAGGCAGAGATCCTGCTGGAAGCTCCCTGTGTCCCAAATCCTTGGGTGGTTTGCTGATGCTGAGCCATTCCAGCAGGACACGCAGGGACACAGTGAGCTTGGCATCTGGGGCTGACAGTGTGGACTGCTCTGGGAAGCTGTCCATGGCTTTATTGCCATGAAATCAGAATTCCAGCACAACCTCCCACCCTAGTGTCCTGCACAGGGATGGGAAACATCCAAACCAGGAGTGGAGGAGCAACACAAGTCACCTCAGGGACAGAGTGGGGGACACCTGAGGGACAACAAAGCTCACAGGGAGCTGGATGGGACACTTGCCTTGGCCAGAGTCTTTTTGGAGTAGATGTCTGTGCGAAGGCCAAAGTTCTGCAGGTCAGTTGGCTTCTCCTTGTTTTTCTCAGGGAAGCTCAGCATTTGCTGGGCAGCTGGAACCTGGGAACAAATGTTACAGGGGAGAGGGACAGCAATTGAAAGCTACCCAATGTTTTCAGACCAACACCCAACAGAACATGGACTGAACAGAGATGCTGAACACAAGCCCAAGACACTAAAACAATGTCTGAGCAACGTGTGAGTGGTTCTGCATAGAACTGCCCCAGATGCTGGGCCCAGCTCTCAGCAAGGGGACATTTCCCAGCTGCTCAGTAAGGGGGTTAGGGTTTTTTCCCCAGCAGCTCAGGCAGGAAGGGGACATTTCGCCAGATGTCCAGCAAGGGGACATTTCCCCCAGCTGCTCAGGCAGCAAGGGGACACTTCCTAGTTGTCAGACAAGGAACATTTCCCAGCTGCTTGGGCAGCAAGGGACATTTCTCAGCTGTCAGACAAGGAACATTCTCCAGCTGCCCAGCAAGGGACATCTTCCCCAGCCGCCCAGCAAAGGGGACACTTCCCCCAGGTGGGAACCAAGGGGGACACTTTCCCCAGCTGTCAGACAGGGGACACTCCCCCAGCTGCTCAGACAGGAAGGGGGACATCTTCCCAGCTGTCAGACAGGGGACATTTCCCAGCTGCCCAGCAAGGGACATCTTCCCCCAACTGCCCAGCAAGGGGGACACTTCCCCAGCTGTCAGACAGGGGACACTTCCCCAGCTGTCAGGGGACACTTCCCCAGCTGCCCAGCAAGGGGGACACTTCCCCAGCTGTCAGGGGACACTCCCCAGCTGTCAGGGGACACTCCCCAGCCGGGCAGGGCCCTGGCTGGCAGGGCAGCCCCAGCCCCAGCCCAGGCTCACCTGCGGGGTGCGGATGTGCAGCGGCATCAGCCCCGAGGGGGTGTCGGCCAGCACGTTGAAGTGGGGGGTCGGGGGGGGCCCCATGGCCATGGGGCGGCTCTCGGGGTCCACCTGGTAATTGATGAGCCCCCACTGCTCCAGGAAGGCGTGGACCCTGTGAAAACAACACAAATCCAGCCTTTGCCACCAAAGGTTTGCTCGTGCTTCGTGTGGGAGGGGACGAAGTACAGAGCTGATGTTGCTGGATCAAATCCAGACCCAGGAGCTCCTCTAGTCCTTCCTTAATCCCAAAGAGCAAAACAAATCCCAGAGCAGGAGCTCTGTGCACACCTGAGGGCACTGCAGTGTGATGGATAAAACAAAGCCTGACTGTGTCGAGCTCTGGGCCCCAAAGAAAGACCCTGAGGGGCTGGAGTGTGTCCAGGGAATGGAGCTGGGCAGGGGCTCAGCCTGGAGCAAAGGAGGCTCAGGGGCCCTTGTGGCTCTGCACAGCTCCTGCCAGGAGGGCACAGCCGGGGGGATTTGGGATCTTATCCCAGGGAACAGGGACAGGAGCAGAGGGAACGGCCTCAGGCTGGGCCAGGGCAGGCTCAGGGTGGGCACAGCAGGAATTTCCCCATGGAAAGGGAGCTCAGGGTTAGGGTTAGGGCTGCCCAGAGAGGTGACCTAGAGGTGTCCAAGGAAGGCCTGGATGTGGCACTCAGTGCTCTGCTGGGGATAGGGCACGGGCTGGGCTCAATCTTTGGAGGGCTCTTCCACCCTCAGTTATTCCACGATGCTGCTGCTGCCTGGAAATGCCCAGAAGCTGCAGGCCCCAAAGGCCCAGGCCCCAAAGGTCCCCAAAGGCCCCAGAGGGCAGGCTGTCACCTCATGACAGCACAGACGTCCCCGGTGAGGTTCCTCCTGCAGGCAGTGCTGGTCAGGTACTCCTGCGGGTTCAGCCGGTACGTGTCGATCATGAAGTTCCTGTAGGCCAGGTATCTGCAACACAACAGCCACAGCCGTGTCCCTCAGCTCCTCCACAGCTCAGGGCAGGCATTTCAACACTGACCCCCCAAACACCCATCTCTGGCCAGGAAACACCAGCAGATCTCTTTCACTGGTGCCATTTCAGAACCAGCACCAAAACCAATGGGGAAGTGGAATGCACACTCTGGTTCCAGACTGTTTCACTCTGGATTTTCTCCTGTGTTTGGATTAGCAGCACATGGAAACATGTTGAAATTGTAAATCACACAATTATCTGTTGCAGCTTGGTCACTGAGCAAATATTCCCACAACAGAATAGAAGCTGCAGGATGAAAATAAAGGTGTCTGGTCTTTACACAGGAACAGGATAAATAATCCTGCTGCATCCCTGTGTGAAGGAAAAAAGCTGCACAGAAAAGCAGACGTGGATGGAACACTGCTGTGGCTCCATGTGGAGTTTTTAATGGATGAAGGGATGAGGCAGGAAAGGCTGGAGAACAGCAACATGGAGAAGAAAAAACCTTTGAAAAGCAGAGGACAAGAGCCCAGAGCCAGCACAGCTGGGAACAGCTGGAGCAGAAACAACCCCTCAGAGATTCCCCCATTTCAGTAAGATTCTGGAAAATACTAATGCTTCCTAATACAAATTATCCTGAAGAAAATAACCTGCCACAAAATTATTGATAGCCCTGCTCTTTAGAGGGAACAAACGCCATCTGACACAGACAGGTTGGCACCTTCCAGGCTGGATGGGGCTTGGAGCAACCTGGACTATGGAAGATGTCCCTGCCCATGGCAGGCAGGTGCAGTGAGATGGGCTTTAAGGTCCTTTTGTACCCAAATTACTGCAGGATTCTGTTTAGTGAGTATCCAATGCAAAGCTGTGTGTAAAACAGTGGTTTTAGAGCAGATTTCTGCCTTTGGAAAATTCCAGGGGGGAATGTTTCACATGCAGTGTGTGAAGCAGCTGGGAACCAAAAATATAAATCATCCAGGCAAGGCCTGAGCAGGCAGATGCTGCAAGCACATGTCGCTGCCAAAATCCCACATCTTCCTCCTGACCAGATCATATGTGCAACTGGCTGGAAGAAAATTGCTGGAGTAGGTGTTTGGCTCCATGTGGGATGCTTGGGAGGCAGGAAACAAAAAGGAGCTTCTTCCACAGAGGAACACTGAGAACATTCCTGAATGCTCCAGGGGAGGAGGGGAAGAACCTGCCCAGAACAGGTCCTGGCTGCAGGAATTAGTATTGATTAGCAAAGGTCACATCAGGAGGTGCACAGAGAAGCACAAGACAGGAACATCCCCAGGCAGGCTCTGAAGGGAGATGGTTTTGAGCCATCAGCTAAACCCAGTCAGCAGTGAGAACTCAAGCAGGATTTATCCGAATCCCTTTGCAGCCAGGGCCACCCCAGGCACAGCTGTCACAAGGATGAACCTGTGTGAGCTCCTCCAGCACGGTGTTCTGGCCTGAAACATTCAGCTGAGGCCACTCATCTCCATTCAGGGGGATGTTCTCTTTGATCTCCAAAGAAAACACAGCCAGGACCATGTGCTGCTCCTACAACCCCACAATGGCCCCACCACCAGATCTCCAGGGTGACAGGAGGACTGGCAGGAGTCCCCAGGCTGCTCCCATGGCAGGCAGAGAGCAGGGACAGCCCAGGGAGGAGCAGGGGGAGCACTGATTTGTGATGCCAGCTGCAGAAGGGCACCTGGGCCTGCAGTGACAATCACAGGGGCCACAGATCCAGGAGAGGAACATTCCTTCCACATGGCAGCTGCCTGCTGCCTCTCCCTCTGAGAAACCCCCAAAGGGCAATTTCCTGGGCAGCAAAGCTGCTGGAACAGAGGCAGTGCTGGATGAGCCTGGAACAAGAGGATCTGCACAACCCCTTGCCCCAAGCCCTGCTGGGGCTTCCTCTGCACTCCCACATGCAGGGAAGCTGGGAGGGCAGACCAAGGACTGGGAGTCCTTGGGGGTGCCAGGAGCCTCAGGGGTGTCTGAGCCAAGCTCCTGCTCAAACCATGAATTGTCACCAGGTTTCTTAGGGCTTTGCCCAGGCAGGCCTGAAAGACTCCAAGGAGCAGCAATCCCAATTTCCTAAGGCCCCATCCCAGTGCTTTGCCTTGTTCAGAGCTCAGAACTCCCCTTTCCTCCAGCCAGAAGCTGCTGTTCCATGCCAGCCTGAGCTGCTTCTGCCCTGGCACAGGCCCAGGGACAGCCTGGCTGCACCCCAGGGAGCTCCTGGGGCAGGGCACAAACACCACGAGGGGCCCAGGAGAAAGGACAGTCCCTAATTCCTGTTTCTTGATCAGACCCAAAGCACCACAGACCAACAGCCACACCTGAGATGGGAGATCCCAGCACGAGGATAACCTCTGCAGGGATTCTCCTCTCCAGGCTGGGAGAGCTGGGAATGTTCCCCTGGAGAGGAGAAGGCTCCAGGGAGAGCTCAGAGCCCCTGGCAGGGCCTGGAGGGGCTCCAGGAGAGCTGGAGAGGGACTGGGGACAAGGGATGGAGGGACAGGACACAGGGAATGGCTCCCACTGCCAGAGGGCAGGGATGGGTGGGAGATTGGGAATTGGGAATTCCTGGCTGGGATGGAATTCCCAGAGCAGCTGTGGCTGCCCCTGGATCCCTGGCAGTGCCCAAGGCCAGACTGGATGGGCTTGGAGCACCTGGGACAGTGGGAGGTGTCCCTGCCATGGCAGGGGTGGCACTGGGTGGGTTTAAGGTCCCTTCCAGCCCAAACCATTCTGGGATCCCATGGAATGCTGTGTATGAGGAATGAAGGGCCCAGATGAGATCAGGACACTGAGGAGACACCTCAAACACTTCCTGTAGTACTGGATTGAAAAAACACCTTCTAAAATCCCCAAAAGCTGCTTTGGAACCAAGCCAAGATCTGACACCAGGACAAAGTGACCCCAACCAGGCCAGTCCCACTGCCCACAGGGACCAGCACACACTGGTGTCCAAACCCAGGATTTTTTGGTGTGAAATCTCAGGGTTTAGGATCATTTTAATAGAAACAAACATATTGTTCAAAAGCCTTTGACCATCTTTCCTTTATCCATGGCCTTTCAAGATCACTCTGAATAACCAAACTCAAACCAGAAAATTCACTCCACAGCCTGAGACAGGATCTACAACACACAGAAACACAGAAATAGAGCATGGCATGAGGAGAGAGGGAGGAATAAGCAGGATTGTTCCACTTCTACCCTTTCATGGCATTTTAACATGGCTTTGGAAGTTGATCACATCTTGTACCACACAGACTTGAAGAATTTGTTCCAGTATTACTGGGGGAAAGTAGTTTTATTTTACCTGGATAACCACTGGCAAATATCCCTTTGCTGTTTAAACTTTGATCTCTACCACAACAATGAACAAACACTGTCTGTGGCTCTGTCCCTACAGGAAGTATCAGGCTCACCCACACCCAGCTGTGCCCACAGGATTTATGGGATGGGAAGCTCCTTTATCCTGCCACACTGTCACTGCCCACATTCCCAGGTTTCACTCACATTTCTGGAGTCTTGGACTTGTTTTTCCCGTTGAAGAATTCCGGAAGCGCGCGGCGTTCAATCACGTGGATGCTGCAACAGAACAGTTCGGTGTCAGAGCCTGAAACAGCCCTGACTCCAAGGATTCCAGGCTGCAACAAGTGTCCTCCCTCTAGAATCACTGACTTCTCCTCAAAGTCAGCTTCTGAAGCAAAATAAAAAGGCTTTCCTTTTAAATAAACAGAATAGTCAGACGACTAGAGAAGAGAGAAAGGAATTAAGGTGGGAATTGGAGGGAAATCAATGTATGCAAAACCTGTTTGAAATCCTCTTCCTCATTCCCAACCCCTGAGAAGGGCCAGAAAGATTTCAGCACAAAACAGGGGAACCAGACCTAAACAAGAGTCACTTCCTTCAGCTTGGTGAGAAAACAAAAAAAACCCAAAAAAGTGAAGCCTGCCTGTGGAATTCTCTGAATCCTTCCCCCTCAGGGGAATCCCCAGGGCTGTTGTGGAATTCCCTGAATCCTTCCCCCTCAGGGAAATCCCAGGGCCTTGCCTTGGAACAATTTCCCACAGTTTTCCCCACCTAGGCTGAAGGAGAAGACTTCCCCATGGAGTCTTGCACACCACCATGAACCACTCCAGTCCCTTCCATATGTCCCAAATTCTGTTGGTTTCTCCTTTCCCTGCTCCCTCATTGGCTGTGGTACCCCTGGTGGCTGGCCCCATCTTCCCTGTAGGGCAATGCCACCCCCACGTGTGCCCATACTGAGCCCTTTGTGCCACCCCCATGCCCTCCATACCAAACCTTGTGCACAGCACATGGCCAGGTCCTCTGTCCCCGACTTCCCTTGGGTGTGCTGAAATAAACCCTGCTGGAACTGACCCTACAAAAGGTCCTGCTGGCTGCCTCTCCTGGCTGAGCTGCCCATGGTGAGTGTGGCTGACTGCTCAGCAGCCTTTCCACAGGATAGCTCACTGGGGAACAGGATCCAGGCAGCAGCAGCAGCAGCAGCCACCACCCCATGGAGCCCCCTGGCCCAGGCAGCAGCAGCCACCACCCCATGGAGCCCCCTGGCCCAGGGCCCCTCACCAGTTGTAGTCGAACCAGGAGGCGTAGCTGGGGATGATGATGTGGTTGGTCTGCTCGGTGACATTGTCCTCCCCCGCGTCCAGGGAGCGGCTCTGGTCACCCTTGTTGGGGTCCTCGTCCTCCTGGGGCACAGGGGGACACAGCAGGGTGAGGGCACAGGGGTCCCACAGACATTCTGGGACACCCCCAGGAGCAGGGAGAGCAGCACAGGGGTCCCACAGACATTCTGTGACACCCCCACGAGCAGGGACAGCAGCACAGGGGTCCCACAGACATTCTGTGACACCCCCACGAGCAGGGACAGCAGCACAGGGGTCCCACAGACATTCTGGGACACCCTCACAAGCAGGGACAGCAGCACAGGGGTCCCACAGACACTCTGGGACACCCCCAGGAGCAGGGACAGCAGCACAGGGGTCCCACAGACACTCTGGGACACCCCCAGGAGCAGGGACAGCAGCACAGGGGTCCCACAGACACTCTGTGACACCCCCAGGAGCAGGGACAGCAGCACAGGGGTCCCACAGACACTCTGGGACACCCCCATGAGCAGGGACAGCAGCACAGGGGTCCCAGAGACACTCTGTGACACCCCCATGAGCAGGGAGAGCAGCACAGGGGTCCCACAGACACTCTGGGACACCCCCACGAGCAGGGACAGCAGCACAGGGGTCCCACAGACACTCTGTGACACCCCCAGGAGCAGGGAGAGCAGCACAGGGGTCCCACAGACACTCTGGGACACCCCCATGAGCAGGGAGAGCAGCACAGGGGTCCCACAGACACTCTGGGACACCCCCATGAGCAGGGACAGCAGCACAGGGGTCCCACAGACACTCTGGGACACCCCCATGAGCAGGGAGAGCAGCACAGGGGTCCCACAGACACTCTGTGACACCCCCAGGAGCAGGGACAGCAGCACAGGGGTCCCTGAGCCCACAGACATTCTGGGACACCCTCATGAGCAGGGACAGCAGCACAGGGGTCCCACAGACATTCTGGGACACCCCCAGGAGCAGGGACAGCTTTGGGGCCTCTCCACTGAGCCTCCTGTGAACAGCTGCTGTTCTGCAACTGAAGTTCCAACTGCTGAGCCTCAATGATCACGAGGAGGGCACAGAGGAGGCAGCAAAACAGGGTCAGGACGTGACAAGAACTGTACAAAACACCTCAGGTGTTGATTGAGTGACATTAAAAATAGCCAAGTCCCACAGGCAGACCCTGAGGAGTCACTGGTATCAATAATGGATCGTTATCTGTGATCAGATCTTTATCTGAGCCCCCCCAAAGACAACAAGGTACCACTCTGAACACATCCAGGGATCTGACATCTGTTAAAAATAGTGCCTGGCATGCCACAAATGCAATTCAATACAGAAACTACCCCTGCAGCTCTACTGAAATGATCAGGGAGCCAAAGCAGGGTTTAGATTTAGTCCTAAAACCGAAAAAAACCCAAAGCAAAACCTCTCTCTGAAAAATGCTTCTTGGAAAATACTCAGCATCTGTCTCCTCATTCTCCTTTTTGATAGACCAGATTTAAAAATACCAAGTCATCCACAGAACCTGGAGAGTTCTATAATAACAAATCCTCAATCCTGTCAGTCACTGATTTAATCTTAATCTTACAGATCACTGGAAAATGAGTTCAGGTGAAGTTACTGAAGGTGAGACTAAGATCTTGACAGGACACAGGGAACGACTTCAGAGAGAAAGAGGGCAGGGTTGGATACTGGGGAGGAATTGTTCCTGGAGAGGGGCCAGGATGGAAATCCCAGAGCAGCTGTGGCTGCCCCTGGATCCCTGGCAGTGTCCCTGCCATGGCAGGGGTGGCACTGGGTGCTTTTTAAGGTCCCAAACCACCTGGGATTCTACAGTCTCGGTTGTTACCACATTCAGGAAGCAGCAGGTGCTGTTACCTTTCCTCCAGTTGCCACTGTCTCCTCATCCTGCTCATCTGAAAGGTAAAACCATTGAGAATTACACCAATAAACTCATTTAAATGCCCAGGAGCCTTTCCAGCAACACAATTGTTTAGCTGGAAAGGACATTTAATTTCTTTGGGAAGGGAAGGGAGGAGGGAAACAAAGTGGATCCCACATCACTAAAGCAATTACACCTTTACCTATCCCAGACCAGGGAACAGGTAAGAATACAGGAAGGATAATTAGAATTTCTCAACACTTCAGAATCCATAATTAATTACTTCCTTTCCCAGTGTCCTAAATGACTTTTGGACAATAAGATTTGGGATACGAGTTTGTATCTCATGCCAAGGCTCAGCAAAGCTCAGGGAACCTGTGATTTACCCTGATTCCCAGTAAAAAAAAAAAATTCTGCTAGAAAAGAGCTTGCATGTCATGTTAAAAAATAAAAATAACAGTAGCCTATGAGGGAACAGCCTTGCAGTGAAGAGCTGGTACACTGAAACTTGAATTTCTATGAAATATGAATTAATTCAACAAAACAGCAGAAGTAGAGATTGCTTTTTAAACTGGGAGATTTCTAGGAGATTTAGAAATATTTAAGAAATGTTTTAAAATATTGACTGGAAGCAGGATTGAGGGTGAGGGCTCAGGGGCTTTACCCAGGTCAGCCACGGTTCCTCCTTTCACGGGCGTGTTCTCACTGTCCTTCTTTGGGTTCACTGCAAGAACAGAGTGATGAGAGAGCAGCAGAGAGCAGCAGAGCTGCAGCCTGGCCTCATTCCCTGGGCTCTGCCTGCACTTCAGGAGTTCACAGCAGCTCAAGGGCCCGTTTGTCCCATTGCCCTGCATTCCCAGCTCCACTCAGAGCAGCACAGCCCTGCCCAACACACAGCAAGGCTCCAGTGCACATCCACACCAAGGAACGCCCAAACACAGAGACTCCCAAAATTACTGCTGCCAGGGATGCTGAAGGAATTCTTTTTCCCAGAATTATTATTGCCCACACCAACATTTCCCTGAAAAGGACTAAAAGCGCTTGACACCAGCACATTTTCCACTCATTTAACATCCTTCTTCTGGGGGCTTGGCAGGGAAATACTTTGCTCCAGAAAACTCCATTTCCCCCAACATGAGCCAGTGAAATGAAACATTTCAGCAGATCACTGCAAATCTATTTTTAAAAGTGTCTTTTATAAATGTAGTTTTGTATTTTAAAAGGCCAAAAGGAGGTGACACTGCTGCCCTTTTCAGCTGTTACATGCCTGACTAGATAAATTTATGGGCAGAGATCCATGGCCATGGAGTACTTCAAAGATTTGACAAAATATAGACACAGTTTTAATGCAGTTTCATTTCTAACACTCAAAGAGCCCAAACTGTTCCCATATTTTACCATTTTTGGGAAGTACCACTTCTTCTATGTTGGGTACTGGGGTGGGATCCTCCATGTCCTTGGTGAGATCCTCCTGCTCATCCTCTTCCTTCTGCCCCCTCCTTTTGCCATAGAGAGCTGCTTGCCTGGAACAGAGCAGACACAGGGGCTGTGCCAGATGCTCCTGGACAGGGCTCAGTGCCAGGACAGGAGGGTCAAATCCTCCTGAAACCCCTCTGGGAACAGGGGCAGAACCAGCCCCCATCTCCTCACAGACCCCAACTCAGGCTTTACACCTGGGAGGAGGAATTCAGATTACCAACTCATTCCTGATAAAGTTCCAGTTTTGTCTCATTAGAGCCCCACAGGTCCATAAACAACACCTGAATTCTTAGCTTTGAAGTGCTCCTCTCCATACCCACACATAATACCCCATAGTTAGTAATTAAGTTTTTAATTACTATTAAAAACTTCCTTATTACCATTTAATTAATAGTAATTAAGTTTTTATTTGGGTAAAACATTGGTAGAATAAGGAATTGCACAAACTGCTCAGGAATAATCCCTCAAGCCTATCCAGAAATAATTCCAGAACCCCAGGTCACAGAGCTCTCCCCATAGGCATTTCTTGAATTTCTTCTCTTCCTCATCTCTTTTCACCTCAAATTCCAGGCCTCTGGACACTTGCAGACACTCACCCTTTCTTCCCTGTCTTTTTCCTGGACTCCACAGGCGTGGGGGGTGGAGAAGGGGAGTGTTTCCTCTTCCTTGTGCTGGCTGCTGCTTTCCTGTCCCTCCTCTCAGGGCTCCTCACAGGCTGGGAGGGAGCAGAGCTTGGAGTTATCCCAAATTCTCCCACTGCAGGGCTGGAGGCTGCATCCTTCCTTAACCCACCCCAAAACAAGATGCCACAGCCTCTCTGGGCACCCTGTGCCAGGGCCTGCCCACCCTCATAGGGAACAGTTCCCAATCTCCCATTTATCCCTGCCCTCTGGCACTGGGAGCCATTCCCTGGGTCCTGTCCCTCCATGCCTTGTCCCCAGTCCCTCTCCAGCTCTCCTGGAGCCCCATCCCATGCCCAGCCCAGCTGTGGGGATCCAAACACCCACAGCAGTGCCAACACCCCAGGATGGTTTGGGTTGGGTTGGAGGGACCTCAGAGCCCACCCAGTGCCACCCCTGCCATGGCAGGGACACCTCCCACTGCCCCACGTGCTCCAAACCCCAATGTCCAACCTGGCCTTGGGCACTGCCAGGGATCCAGGGGCAGCCCCAGCTGCTCTGGCAATTCCATCCCAGCCAGGAATTCCCAATTCCCAATCTCCCATCCATCCCTGCCCTCTGGCACTGGGAGCCATTCCCTGGGTCCTGTCCCTCCATGCCTTGTCCCCAGTCCCTCTCCAGCTCTCCTGGAGCCCCTCCAGGCCCTGCCAGGGCTCTGAGCTCTCCCTGGCTCCCTCCCTTCTCCAGCCCTGTGCCTGCAGAGCTGAAGGACCCTGCTGTCTCCCCAGGCCCCCCTCACCTCCTCATTCTTCATGGAGATCCTCTGGCGGAAGCTGACGGATTTCCTGTTCTCATCCACCTCATAATCCTCCTCATTCATCCACTCATTGAACACATCCGTGTCCAGAATCCACTTGGCATGGACCTGCACACCAGGAGACAGGGACAGGCTGATGCTTTGGGGAGAAACAACTCCATGGGAGACCTCCCAGGGTTAGGGACATCTCTGGAGCTTTACCAGGTCTGAGTGTCCCAATCCCTCTGGTTGCACACACACTCCTGGCAGTGACACAGGGTAGGACCACAGAGGATGAACAGGACTCAGAACTCAACCTCTGTTCCTCAACCATTTTCAGGCCTCCAGGAGTGGGAGGTCAGTTCTGAGATCTGGGACAGCAGCTCTGGGTTACCAGTGCTCTTTGCATGCTGAAAATTGCCATCAACACCTCCTAAATACACACATCCCCTAGGCAGGTGTACCACAAACACCAAAAAGTGAGCAAGAGTCGGCCATTCCCTGGAGGGACAAAGCCAACTGTCAGGATTACAACATCCACCTTCAGATAGTTTGGTTTACACGGCTGAGAAACCTTCTGGTGCTTTAGGGCCATTTCTACAATTTATTACTGATTTATTAATACTTCACACAATTCTCTCTGACTATTCCTAGTAAGGTTTACACCCCAAAATCCTGTTTTCCAGCAAGCTACAGGTGCTGGAACAGACTGCAAGGCCCTTTCAGCCTGGGCTGCTGTGACTCCAGGAGCACACACAGAACATGGCCAGGGTAACACAGTGAGTGCAGGGCAACACCCAACAACCAACTGCCCCAGGGGGGGAGCTCTGGAAGGACTGAGCCAGACTCAGCTCCCCAGGCCTAAGGCAGGCTCAGCTCAGCTCCCCAGGGCCTGAGGCAGGGTTTCTCACCTTCCAGGGTTTCTCGGGGATGGGCGCATCCTCGATTTCCGCCTCGATCTCGCTGGCGTGGACCCAGGTGTCGTAGCTGGGGAGGGGCAGGAGAGGACAGCTCAGGCACCAGGAATGGTTTTCCAGCAGCTCTGGCACATGCAGCCCTCCCTGCTGGGACTGCTCATTCCCACAGGGAGCAATCCTGCTTTGTGCCACTGAACCGGGCACAGGGCGGGCCCTGGGGCATCCAACGCACGTTAAAAGTTAAAAATCCTCTCAGTGAACCAGTCCAGCTTCAAGTGCAAGTCTGGAGAGATTCAGGGGCTAAAGGCAGCTCTGAGTCACCCAACCAACCCTGCCATTAACTTAATCACTTCTTTCTGTTCTTGTGATTTCAAAGCAAGAGCTACTGGATTCCTGGAAGGGAGGAAGCTGCACCCTGTCCTAGAAACCACTCATCATTTATATTCATTCTTCCACATTATTTCCTCAAAAGTCTATTTATTAACAAACTGCACTGAGGAACAGCAAAAGCCACAGTCCTTTGTAACCAACACCAGGTGCTGAGGAAGGAGTCAGGTGCAAGGAAAGATGTGCACACAGCCATTCCTGGCTTGACACTTTGTTTTGTGTGTACCTGGTTTAAAAACACCAACACAAGCCTGACTACTGATAGAAATATAGAAATATTTAAAGGCTCTTCATCTGTATGAATAAAAAACTTGAGTGTGATTATTGTTTGCTGTTCTCCATTGAAAGCCCCATGTGAGATAGAGCTCCTAGGAATTTGGTGTGTGAACAGATTTCAGTGGCCTGAGAAAGTTAATTAAATAGAAGTCAATACTGGGTTATCAATGTTTTCATTATCTTCCACAGCCTGGGCTCAGAAACCAGTTATTGCAAATACAGTGAAGCTCCTACCAGCACATACATTGAATTTTAACATGTTCCAAGAGCACAGGGCAGGTTTCTCAAAGGATGCATTAACAGTCACTTGCACCTGACTGAAGACAACCCTTGGAGTAAATCTCTTTGTCAGAGCTCAGCCAGGTTCTCCCTTTAAAATTTAAGGAAAGGCTCATTCCAGCTTTAAAATCAATTTCCAACCAGTTCCTTGTGGCTCTGCAGAAGAACTCTTTTTCCAGCCTCACCCACCTGCCAGTGCCACAAAAGGATGTGGATATTGCAGTTTTACATCAATAGTTCATTCCTTTCAAGCTTTGCTCATTGAGATCAAGACTTTTCCATCAACAACCAGTTAAAACTCAGGGTTTGCTTCCCCCAGCCATCTTTACCTGTCAGGAAAAAAGCCCCAATGTACCAGCACCTGCTTGTCCTTTTTCATCACAGGTCTCAACCACTCATCTGCAAAGGGAACACAAGATCCAGGTCAGATGTGGAGGGAAAAGCTCAATAATTCACTTTTGCACAGTGAGTCAAAGGGAAGTTACTGCAAACCCCCCTGCTAAAGGTCTGCTGGGACTGAGCTGGGAAGGGACCTTAAAGCTCATCCCAATCCCCTCTGCCATGGCAGGGACACCCCCACTGTCCCAGGTGCTCCCAGCCCTGTCCAGCCTGGCCTGGGCACTGCCAGGGATCCAGGGGCAGCCCCAGCTGCTCTGGGCACCTGTGCCAGGGCTGCCCACCCTGCCAGGAACAATTCCTAATTCCCAATATCCCACCCAGCCCTGCAGCTCTCAAGTACCAAACCCTGCAACCCAAATCCTGAGCACAGAGCCCAGAGAAGCATCACAGGAGAAACCCCAAGGATGTGAACGTCCATCTCCAATCCCTGCTGGAATTTTGGGCTGCTCCCCCAGTGTGACCTGGGGCTCAGAGCTCAGAGCCTGAGACACACACAGGGCTGAGCCTGCTGCTGTCAGAGGGACAGACACAAACCATTCCTGATCCCTGCAAACTGCAGGGAGCACTTCCATCTAGTGGCCAGCACAGGCCAGGGAATGTGGGAAAGGGATTTCTTTATGTCTGTGCAACTTGGGCTTGAGGACAATCACCTCCCAGGTAATTAAATTTATTTAAGATGAAAAAGGGAAGAAATATTTTTTGCTATTTGCAGAAAGAGGCAGCAGTGAAATTGCTTCTTTTTGGACCTTGCACTTCATGCAGGCAGAGTGAACTTGAACACAGCCAAGGCTCATGGAGGAGCTCTCCTTGCCCCCCACGCACAGGGATTGTACCAGCATCCCCTGCAGAATTCCTGGAGAGCCAGGAACTCAGAATCAGGGAATTGCTGAGGCTGGAAAAGCCCTCCAAGATCAGAGTGCAGCCATTCCCCAGCACTGACCCATGTCCCCAAGTGCCACATCAGCTCTGAAATCCCTCCAGGGTTGGGACTCCACCCCTGTCCTGGGCAGGAGGAACTCTCCCAGTATCCAGCCTCAAGCTCCCCAGGCACATTATCCACAATGCAGCAAGTGTTCCTCAGGAGCAGGCTGGGAAGAGTCCTGGTGAACACTTCCACAGCTTCTCATGGCACTCATTCCCAGAGTGTTCCCACTGAAAAGCTGCCCCAGAACCTTACCATCATCCACTGAGGTAGGACTTGGATACACGTGGTGGGTAGCCTTGGATTTCTCTTCAGTGACAGTTCCCTGTGGGAAACAGAAGAAACTGCATGAGAAACCCTGAGCACATCACCCCAAGAGGCAGCTGGTGTTCAAAACTTCCATCCCATAAACGTGTAAGGGATTGATTGAACAGCACAATGAGCTGCAGATCCCATCCCTGGATGGCAGCAGCAGGAATAGAACAGCATTGAGGGGTGGGATGTGGGATGCTCTGGGATCAGGGGCTGAAGGGCAAGAGCTCCCACAGCTCAGGAAAGGGACAGGGCAGCTCTGGAAGGAGCTGGAAAATAACAGAAATTGGAGCAGGGAGGACTTGGGACAGCAGGGAGCCACAGGCACTGGGCTGGGGTAGTGGGGAGATGACAGCAAGGGGTTAAAAAATGAAAATAACCAAGATAGTGAGGAAGCAAAGCTAGTGACAAGATGAGCATTCAGAGGCAGAGCAAAGGAAAGCCCAAAAAGCAGAATTAGGGACAATTTCTGTTTTCATCTCCTCACATCCCTGCAGAGACAAAGCTGCTTTAAAAATCCCTTAAATCACTCATGGATACAGCGTGGAGCTCACTACAGACTTCCTTTATGAAAGGAAAATTGACTCATTCACTCTAATTTAAGCAATAACACCCATCCTGAATCAGCCAAATAATTAAGAGCAACTTGTGAAAATCTGCCCAACTGAGGCTGAGACAATGGTTCATAATCACAACACAGGAAATACATTAAATCTGGAAAAGAAACTCTTTGGCTACAGCTGTGACTTGTCCTGACTCAAAAGCCATCAGACCATGCAGAGGTCACGTTCCAGGGTATTTCTCTGCAGACAAGTGAGAAGCCTGTTTATGTTTTTAAGGATGAAGCCATTAATCTTGCTCAAGTCATCCTGGAATTACGAGGGCAAGATTCCCTGAGGCTGCCTGGGCTCTGCTCAGCACCAGCAATCAAAGAGTGAAATAAAGCAAAAACCAACAACCATTTCAGAGTGAAGCTTCCTTCTGCTGTCCCACACATCTGGAACAGCTGCCTCACTCCCTGCTTCAGACCCAGGCTTGGACAAACCTGTGCTGAGCAATAAATCAGCTGGGGCTGTCCCAGCTCACCCAGAGCCAGCTGGCAGCAGGTCCAGGTGTGCTTTTAGAGCACAGCCAGGGTTCAGGCAGCCCAGGGCTAAGGCAGGGCTGTCCCTCAGAGCTGAGCAGCCCTGGTACAGCTGTGCTGTGTGACATTCACCTGGTGACGCTTGACAATGTCCTTCAGCTTGTTGGCCAGCTTCAGCTCCATGTCAGGAATGAGGTAGATGGTTGGTCTGCTCAGACAGTTGTTCTGGGAGAGAACAGCAAGGTGAACAAGGAATTAGGAGGTGATCTGTGGCAAAAATCAGAATATTCCTATAAAATCCCCAGTGCTGGAACTGCAGTGGAACCCAGACCAGGGGGTGACACAGGTCAGTGATCCCAGCTCCAGGGGCCCAGGGACAGGGACATTCCCTTCCCACAGCTCCCCAGCAAAGCCCTGCCCAGGTTTTTATCAGGCACTGAAACCACTGTACGTGGGCAAGGGTTTTTTGTAATAAAATTATTGTTGCTTTTTGCTGTTCTTCCTGTTTCCATTGTTAATGGACACCTGAAAGTTATGTTTTGACTACATCATACACTGAACTCGGCTTCAGAGTTTAAAAAAAAAAAAATCACACATTATTGCCATGCAGCAGCTAAAAAACTGAACTTCAAATGAGACTCCACAGAGCTGCTTAATGAGTACAGATAACAACTTGTTTGGTAAAGTGAGAGTAAAATGGATCCTAACCTGAAAAAGGCCAGTTCAGATCAAACTGGAAGTCAGCCCTGGAATGGGTACAGGAGCAGTCACCCAGCCCCAAGGGTGCCACCTCCACAGGGACATGGGGACACCTGGGATGTTTTCTCTTTCCTTACAACAGGTTTTCCTCACACAAATAAATAAAACAAAAACCTCTGCATATCCACAGAGGGCCAATGGAAATATTTCACATTTTTCAAGCGAAAATGTGGAATTGTGACTGAGCTGGGTGGGAGAGGGAGGGGAGGGTCCTCCATTCCTACAGAGGGCCAGGGTGAAGTCCTGCCCTGAGTGCCAGCAGTGGGGCCTGCCCTGGCCTGGGTTCCTCCTGCCCAGCAGTGGGGCCTGCCCTGGCCTGGGTTTCTCCTGCCCAGGGAGTGGGGCCTGCCCTGGCCTGGGTTCCTCCTGCCCAGGGAGTGGGGCCTGCCCTGGCCTGGGTTCCTCCTGCCCAGGAGTGGGGCCTGCCCTGGCCTGGGTTCCTCCTGCCCAGGAGTGGGGCCTGCCCTGGCCTGGGTTCCTCCTGCCCAGGAGTGGGGCCTGCCCTGGCCTGGGTTCCTCCTGCCCAGGGAGTGGGGCCTGCCCTGGCCTGGGTTCCTCCTGCCCAGGGAGTGGGGCCTGCCCTGGCCTGGGTTCCTCCTGCCCAGGAGTGGGGCCTGCCCTGGCCTGGGTTCCTCCTGCCCAGCAGTGGGGCCTGCCCTGGCCTGGGTTTCTCCTGCCCAGGGAGTGGGGCCTGCCCTGGCCTGGGTTTCTCCTGCCCAGGGAGTGGGGCCTGCCCTGGCCTGGGTTTCTCCTTGCCTGCACCAGTGTTTTCTCAATGGTCATGAACATCTCCACGTTCCGGTCCATGCGGGAAGGATTCTGCAGGTCAAACCTCCTCCTGTCAAGGGAAATGATTCACAAATATTAACTGCACATCCCCAGCTGCCAGCAGTCCAGAATCTTCCCTGCTCCACACAAACTCTGGATCGTGGCAGGGGTGCCAGGACACTCCAGCACAGCCACAACTATTTCTGCTGCACTTGGCATCCTTACCAGCAAGGAAACCACCATGAACCACATCAAGAAATGCAGCTGATTTGTGAGATGTGCAGGGAGAAAAAGGAAGGTTGACAGTGTCCACCAAACCCTGCAGCAGGGCTGTGCATTCCACCACAGCCACAGGGAGTAATTAAACACACAACCACCATGGATTTCAACATCAGATGAGAAAATTCATGGATGAGCTCTCATGGCTCTCTTACTTCTAGCTGCCCCCATCCAGCAGTCCTGGGAGTCCAGAGAAGCAGCAATTCCTCTGCCTGGTGTGAGAACAAACCACCCTCCAGGACACAGGCAGCTAACAACCCATGGCAGCATTGTATCACCACCTTTACTGGACCCTGGTGCTCTAATTTTGTTATTTCATGGACAAATCATCACAATTATTGCAATGCCAATGGAGATCTGTCCATCAGAAACGGGGGAGGACACAAAACCTGAGAATCCTCCTGGGAAGCAGCATGAGAGACCCCAGATAACCTCTGCTGTGCCCACCTGACCCCTGAACACATCTGGAACTCACAGATGGGCCAACCCAAATGAGGGATGGGGTGGTGACCCCAGAGCCTGAGGAGGGACAGCCCCAGCCCCAAAGCAGCCTTAGCAGCTGCAGGGAGTGCCACAGCAGGTGCTGAGCCTCAGGATCCAGCCTGTCCCAAAGCTCCAGGGGTGCTGAACCCTCAGGATCCAGCCTGTCCCAAAGCTCCAGGGGTGCTGAGCCTCAGGATCCAGCCTGTCCCAAAGCTCCAGGGGTGCTGAGCCTCAGGATCCAGCCTGTCCCAAAGCTCCAGGGGTGCTGAACCCTCAGGATCCAGCCTGTCCCAAAGCTCCAGGGGTGCTGAGCCTCAGGATCCAGCCTGTCCCAAAGCTCCAGGGGTGCTGAACCCTCAGGATCCAGCCTGACCCAAAGCTCCAGAGGTGCTGAACCCTCAGGATCCAGCCTGTCCCAAAGCTCCAGGGGTGCTGAACCCTCAGGATCCAGCCTGTCCCAAAGCTCCAGAGGTGCTGAGCCTCAGGATCCAGCCTGTCCCAAAGCTCCAGGGGTGCTGAACCCTCAGGATCCAGCCTGTCCCAAAGCTCCAGGGGTGCTGAACCCTCAGGATCCAGCCTGTCCCAAAGCTCCAGAGGTGCTGAACCCTCAGGATCCAGCCTGTCCCAAAGCTCCAGAGGTGCTGAGCCCTCAGGCTGTGTCCCCAGATGCAGAACAGGACCTGGAGCATCCCTGCACCTCCAGGTTTGGGATCAGGCAGCTGCTGGGGTCTGGGAAGGCTCCTGGGGTGTGGGGGGGTGGCAGGTGTGAAACCCAAAGCCCTGCACACCCAGGGCAGGTGTGAGACCCAATCCCAAACCCTGCACACCCAGGGCAGGTGTGAGACCCAATCCCAAACCCTGCACACCCAGGGCAGGTGTGAGACCCAATCCCAAACCCTGCACACCCAGGGCACTGGCAGATGTGAATCCCAAACCCTGCACACCCAGGGCAGGTGTGAAACCCAAACCCTGCACAGCCCCAGGGCAGGTGTGAACCCCAAACCCAAACCCTGCACACCCCCAGGGCAGGTGTGAATCCCAAACCCAAAGCCTTGCACACCCAGGGCACTGGCAGGTGTGAATCCCAAACCCTGCACAGCCCCAGGGCAGGTGTGAATCTCAAATCCAAACCCTGCACACCCAGGGCACTGGCAGGTGTGAGACCCAATCCCAAAGCCCTGCACACCCAGGGCACTGGCAGGTGTGAATCCCAAACCCAAACCCTGCACACCCAGGGCACTGGCAGGTGTGAATCCCAAAGCCTTGCACACCGAGGGCAGTGGCAGGTGTGAATCCCAAACCCAAACCCTGCACACCCAGGGCAGGTGTGAATCCCAAACCTAAACCCTGCACACCCCCAGGGCAGGTGTGAATCCCAATCCCAAACCCTGCACAGCCCCAGGGCAGGTGTGAATCCCAAACCCTGCACACCCAGAGCACTGGCAGGTGTGAAACCCAAACCCTGCACACCCAGGGCAGCAGCAGGTGTGAAACCCAAACCCAAAGCCTTGCACACCCAGGGCAGGTGTGAATCCCAAACCCAAACCCTGCACACCCAAGGCAGGTGTGAATCCCAAACCCTGCACACCCAGGGCAGGTGTGAATCCCAAACCCAAACCCTGCACACCCAGGGCAGTGGAGGCTGGCACACCCTCCCCACGAGGCTGCAGTCACCACCCAGCTCACACCAGCCATTCCCAGCCAAGGGCAGTTCCCTACAAACACAGCCCTGTCCCAGGCACAGATCCCTTGTGCCAGTGCACACGGGCTCAGAGAAGGTTCAGGAAAGCAAAGCTGAGCCCCAAGCCTTTTAGCTCCAAGCCCTGTGACCCCACTAAATCAATGATGACATCCCCCTGGGACCTGCAGGATCTCCTCCAGGAGCCCTGGCATTTTCAGGAGGGAGGAGCCCAGGCAGGTGGATCTGTGGGAACACCTGAGGTGCTGGGCAGCTCCACCAACACCCCCTGTCAGGGTTTAGGGTTCTGTCCTAAAGCACATTACCCTTCACACTGAGGACATGGCAAACAAATCAAATGTAAGATCCTGGCACATTTCTTGGAATCAGCCTTTTAGAGAGGAATTTATGACCTTGTTGTGTGCTTTGGGAAGTTCACCCTGACTTGCAGAAGCATGGCCAGACATCAAGGCTGTCAGGCCACTGTTAATAAGGTGTTTTACACTTCTAATACAGAGGATTTTGAGTCAAGACTGAGCCCCTTCTCCAGTATGCAGCCATGGTCTGTATCCAAAACACCCAGAATGGCTCTGTGGGAGACAGATGCCAAATTAACACCTACAGACCTCTTGGTACCTGTGGCACAAAGACACCCAGGGCATGACCAGAATGTTGCCATTTTTAGCTCAAAACCTGCACTGTGCATCCATGGAATGCTGCATGCCCCCAGCTCCCTGCCTGCTGCAGACAGCCAGAGAAGGACATGGATAATGAATAACAGCACTGTTTCAGCTGCCCATTGGGATAGAATGGCACTAACTCTTGCTGGGCTCAGCTCAAGAGGCTCCCTGGGCCAGGCTGGGCCAGGGGTGTATGTCCAGCTCTCAGACATACCTATTGTGGCGAGGAAGGGGACTTCTCCTATAAGACAGATCAGTCACAAACAGGTTAAGCAGGAGCGACAATGCAGACCAAAACAAAAATCAAATCAAGCACAGGGCAGGCAAACAGCACAGATCACTTGGCAGGGTCAGTGGGGACACATTCCAGGCTCTAGGGCTGAGCTCAGAGTTAAGTGCAGGATTACTGCCCACATGCACACACAGCAGGCACTACCCACCTAATCCTGGGCAGCAGCAAGGCAGGGACAGGGGAGGAGGCAGCTCCAGAGCCCTGCTGGGCTGGGCAGCTGACTGCAAACCACATTTTCTTATTGAAAATAAGAAATGTTCATTCAGTTCAAATGTTGCTGAAGTTGGACCCATTTCATTCCTGTATCTTAAGGCAAAGAGGTAGCAGGACACTGCTGGTAAACCACACTGCAGAGAGGTGTCTGTCCCAGGTGCTGGTAAGATTGGAAGAGGAAAGCCCCTGAGAGTGGTTTATTCCTGATATATCCACCTCAGACAGAGCAGATATGAATATAAATAATTCCTAAAAACAACCAATCATTCTCAAACAACTTTGTTTTGCCTTTTAAATGGCTCTTTTGTGTAAAAACAACTCAGTCAATTCAGGAATGCTGCTACAGATTGGAAACATCACATCCAAACTATTGAAATTTGTGGACAGGAACAACCTCTGCTTAATTTTATTGATTGTTTACATTTATTGGCTTTCCATCCTCATTTTTTTTTTTGCCCAGTGCTCTCATAAATAGTGATTTCAAGGCCAGGTTGGACACTGGGGCTTGGAGCAGCCTGGGACAGGGGAAGGTGTCCCTGCCATGGCAGGGAGTGGAACTGGGTTACTTTAGGACCCCTTGCAGCCCAAACCATTCCAGGATTTTATGATCCCACGCTGCTGTTCCCTTGGGAAGAGGATTGTAACTGAAAACCACCCAAGTTAAACCACTCCTGAGATGTCACAGGGATATTTTCATCCCAGTACCAACAGCTCCAGGGGCAGAGTTTCTAAGTGCTTACCCTCCCCATTTTTGGAGCAATGGAAACCTGAGCATTTACTAGGAACTGCAGTGCCTCATGCTTTCCCAGCCATAACTAAACCAAATAATCAATACAGCAACAAAGATTTATGTCTCACAGATGTGAGACTGATCTGGTTCATTTTCTCAGTCAGACAGCAAGGAAATAAAAAAGGAGCCTCAAACTTGTAATTAACTCCAACTACAGGCCCAAAACCTTCAACTTGGCCAACTCCTCTTTAAATTTAGAAGTGTGGGGGTGTGTCTTAAAAAAGCTACCATCAGCAAAACAGGAAAAAGTTCCCTCTTCCCATCTCCACTGCCTTGCCTGCCCGAGTCTCCAGGAAGGATTAAACTTTAGGTAGTTTGCATAAGCAATTCATGTGCTTGGTTTCATGCAAAAGGTGTATAAAAAAAATAAAATACAAATAAAAACTTACCAGCCCTGTTCATTCTTATATTTGTAAGCAGCACCAAGAATGTGACATAATGTACCTCCAGCTTTGAAATCCATGAAGCACTTTGCCTGGCACCCAGAAAACAAGGAAAAACAGTCACATTGACTTTTATGCAATTATTTTAAACAAACACATAGTGGTTAGCTGAATTTTAGACATAGAACATATCAAATGAAAAGTTAATTTTCAGATGAAACACTTCCAGAGTTTGAGGTTCTCCTTTCAGAATGTTTCCTGAAGATTAAATGTATTTGGATTAAGCAGAATTTTTTTTGTTTGCAGGAACTTGATGTATCTGAAAGCTCCAGGTCGAGCTGTAAAAATCCAAAGTATTCTTTGAACACCCATTTCACAGTAAATTAAACCTCACATCGTAGCTGTCAGGGAAGCAGCTCCTCATCTGTGTGAGAGCATCAAACCAGATCATCAGGAATGAGCACCTGAAGCAGAGCTCAGCTATTCCACACTCCATCCATCCCTCCCCAGGGAAAGCTGTGTGTCAGGAGCTGCACATCTGCCCTAAAACACCAAACCCAGCTCATGTCTGCCCTCTCAGCTTCACCTGAGTCACCCCTTCCCAAAGCAGGAATCCCACAACACTCAAACAGGGCTGGAAGCTTCAGAGTCCCCCCAAGTCCTTTCTCTGCAAGGTTATTAAAAAACTCCTGTTTCCTGAACAAAACCTCAATTTTCTGATAGATTTGAGTCTGGATCTGGAGTGTGCACCTTTCCTGCTCTCTCTGGTCAGGAGGGCTGTGCCTGGGAAAGGCAGCTGCTGTCAGAGTCCTCCTGGCAATAGGGACAAGAGGATGGGGCAGCTGCAGGCAGGGCAGGGAGGGCAATGCCAGGACCTGCTTTGGTCCTGGATTATTCTGTGCTTCTCAGTAAATATAAAAAACCTATACAAGGCACAAGCAGAATCTGGGGAGCTGCTCAGAGGCCAGGCTCTGCTTACCACCAGGAGCTTTCTGCTGGGAGCAGGAGAGACCCCCCCAAACAGCAGCATCCTGAGGATGGGCTGAGGAGTTGGGTCCTGCTGGAAATAACTGAGACCCAAGGGCTGTAAATTAACCTGAGCAAATTTGGCCAGATTAGAGCTTTGAAGCAGCAAGAACAAACACAGGAACAACATCTTTATGATGGCACTGCAATGTTTATTGCCCATTTTTAAGATAAGACAAATTGATTTAAGGCTCAGGAGCACTCCAGTGGTTAATGCACTTGAGGAATGTGGGCAGGTCTATGGTTTGTGCTGCCACATCCAAATAAAGCTCTGCAAAGCTCTCCCTGTCCCTGAAGCTCCCCACTATCACTGAGGCATCAGGAGAGGTGGTGAGATCCTGATGGCACCTTGGGGTGCTTCTGGGTGCTTTTCAAAGCACCAGGAGAGTCACAAAATCCCAAAATGGCTTGGGTTGGAGAGACCTTAAGGTTCATCCAGTAGCCCCTGTGCTGTCCAGGGACTCCTCCCACTGTCCAGCCTGGCCTGGGGCACTGCCAGGGATCCAGGGGCAGCACAGCTGCTCTGGGCACCCTGTGCCAGGGCCTTGCCACTCTCAAAAGGAAGGATTCCTTCTAAAATTCATCTGGGAATTGCTCTGGGATACATCCCAGGAGTGAAAACCCTTCAGTGAAGGAGTGTGCACACCCCACCCTCACGGAGAGGTTACAGGGACAGAACACCTGGGGACACCAGAACAACACAAGGATGCACCCACAGCCACAGGAGCTCTGCCAAGTTTTCAGGCCAACTTCAGCTTCAATGGGCTTCAACCCCTTCACTGGCTAGAAATGGTTCCAGCTTTGTGTTGCCACCCCAGAGCCCCAGAGGCACAGCCCCAGTGCCAGCACACACCTGTGCCAAAGCTGAGCACACACTGACAGCCTCAGGACACCTGTCCTGGCCCACAGGCCCCCCCAAGCACCCAGCTGGCACCAGGCTGGCACCCTGCCCTCCTCCAGCTCTCTGGGGCTCACACTGCCCAGGACAGGGCTCCAGGCTGCACTTTGGGAGCAGCACCCTCACAATGCTGATGTTGTTTTGGGTTACCTGGATCCCAGGGGACTGAGATCCACCCCAGGCCAGCAGGTCACTGCCTGCTGCTGCTGCTGCAGAATGTGGCAAAGGCATTTCTCAGCCTTGGCAACCTCCCAAGTCTGGAGTTGAATAACCAAAACACCTCATGGCAGCTTGTTTGCCTTGGAAAATGCATTTTACTCACTCAGTTTAGGATGCACCAGTCCAGATTTGACTTAAAACTGATGAATGACACTGAGTTTTAGCAGAAATGAAAATGTTCCCACAGCATTCCAGAAATCATTTCAAATACAGAAGGAAGCTGTATTACAGTGCAAATGTGCACTAAGGAGAGCTGTGCTGCTCCAGCCCTTCCAGAGGGTGCACAGGAGGAGCCTGGGCTGGGACAGGGATGTCCCAATGCCCTGGACACATCCCAGGAGCACACACAGAGCTGTGCCAGCAGTGAGAGCCCCAGCAGAACACAATACTCACAGGAAGCTTTGTGAAGGCAGGATTGGTGACATGTTTTCCAAAGGCATCTTCCTGGAACTGCAGCAGCTGCACCACCAGCCCAGCCAAGGTTTTATTGGTAGGAGCATCTGCCTGAACGTACTGCAAGACAAGAAGCACAGTTTGTGGGGACAGGGAAGCTGCACTGAGGCTGCCTGGGGACGCCCCAGCTCCCTCCTGCACCTGCAGAACAGAGCTGGAGCATTCTGGGATCCCTGGGAAGGGCTGCAGAGGGGTTTGCACAGGAGGAGCACCCAGCAGAACCATTGTCCAGCTTCAGGCTGAACATCCTCCAGCACTCACCTGCGGCTGAGCTCCCAGCTGGGCTCCAGACAAGGATTAACCACTCAGCTCCTAACAAAGGACCAGGCTCGTGCTGCCCACACACACAGAGCCTCCTGCTCTAATCAACTCCCAGTTAATCCTCAGAGCAGCCCTTGGTATAAATAGGATGTCCTGCCCAGAGGGAAAAGCTGAGCCACACAAAGGCGCTTGTGATGTTTTGGGACAATCTGAGCAGCTCCCAAGGTTCAAGAAAATGACATTTACATTGTGAATGTAAAATCACAGCATGGAATATTAAACCCCCTCCCATGGTGCTGAGTTTGTGTCACCCCTAATATCCAGTATTCACTCACTGGATGTCACCTCCTTGCTGTGCCAGGTGACTGCCAAGAGGAGAACAAACATCATTTTTCCAGGTAGAACATGGAGCAATTTGAGATGCCCCAGTCTCTCAGCCGGGTATTTCTCAGCCTTTGCCCTTCCCTCAAATCAGATTCTTCTAAAACCCCTTAAAGAAAATGAGTTCGAGACCCAGACCCTCAAAGTTTTAAAGCTGTGGTGCCAAACACCAGCCAAACCCAACTGAGCTTTGCAAAGCATCAGCTCCAAAGGCACCACAGAGACACAGAGTGAGTGGAAACAATTACAATTCCAGTGTCTGACCACCCTGAGATGGGCATTCCCCCAGCACTTTCTCAGGAGCAGGCACATATCTGAGACATTAAATCTTCCCAACTCAAAGGACACAAATTCCCCTGAGGCTCCCGAGTGTCCTGTCCTGGGTCTAAATCCCGAGCCAGAAACACGAGCCTGGAAGGAATTGAGGGCTAACATTTCAAAGCTGCAGTTCAATTTGCCCTCTTCCCTCCCCCAGGAATTAATGTTTTAATTACATCAAAATCACAGAATATCCTGAGTTGGAAGGGATCCACAGAGATCACTGAGTCCAACTCCTGGCTCTGCACAGGACTTTGGATAAGGGCTGGAGGGACAGGACAAGGGGGAACAGCTTCCCACTGCCAGAGGGCAGGGATGATGGATATTGGGAAGGAATTCCTGCCTGGCAGGGTGGGCAGGCCCTGGCACAGGTGCCCAGAGCAGCTGGGGCTGCCCCTGGATCCCTGGCAGTGCCCAAGGCCAGGCTGGACAGGGCTGGGAGCAGCCTGGGACAGTGGGAGGTGTCCCTGCCATGGCAGGGGTGGCACTGGATGATCCTTAAGGTCCTTTCCCACCCAAACCACTCTGGGATTCCACAAACCTTCTTCAAAAAACAAATCCAGAAGAAGTGGCATCCTTGTACTGACTTTATATATATATATGTATATATATATTTATTTATTTATTTTAGAAATTTTCCTTCAGAAGGAAAATTACATGAGAATGCACCTTGCACAGCCTATTCTTAGACAGGTGAACTTTTTCAGGCAGTCATTCCTTTTCCTGCAGCTCCCATTTTCCCCTCTTGCAGGAGGCACTGACAGCTGGAAGCAATAAAGGAAGACAACACCTTCTCATCCTCCCTTGCACTGCCACTATCCTGCAGATCCTTTTAATGACAAGCCCATTACCTTGCCTGAGGTTCCCTGAACAATAAGGGGAAAAACCCTTTAAAAAGAAGCCCAAGACTCCCCTCCATCATTTCTGCATCCTAATGAGCAGCACAAATGGGTCTTTATGCAGTAAAACACAGCAGACAATTTCCCAATCGATTCACGGGGGTTTGAGGGACCACAGAGGCATCAAGCCCAACAGATCTCCAGGTTCTCCCCTCATGTCCACACAATGCTCCTGCAGCAAATAAAGGTTTCTAAGCAGTGAATTCCAGAGGACAGAATGATGCCCTGTTCCATAAGAGGATTTTGCTCTCCTGCTGAAATGCCAAAGCCCCACAGACACAGCACAGAATTTTCCAACCTTTCCACACACAATAATTAGAAACACAAAGCCACCCCCGGTCTTTAAGCAGAAAATGTGTGGTCAGAAAGCAGAGTGTGAGCAGCAGCAGCAGAGGGAATCTCTGCAGCCAGTGCTGCACTGCAGCTGCCCTGGGAGCATTTGTCACCGCTGGGGGACAGATCCAGGGCTGCCTTTGATGTGGGCACTGACCCCAAAGACCCCATCATCAGCTCTGCTGTGCACACACCTTCCCCACACAAAGGGCACTGCAGCTCAGAGCACCACACAGGAGCCACGGGAAACTCACCCTGAAATGCTTTGATCTGGTCAAACAAACGCCTGCTCCTTTCCAAAGGGGAGAGCACAGAGGAGCTGCACACAGACCCACCCTGGATCCATCCCCAGGCAGGCCCAGGAGGCTCCTGCCAAGGACAGCAGGGCCACAGACACGGCCAGGACAACCCTGGGGACAGCAGAGACTGCCAGGGCACCCCTGGGGACAGCAGAGACTGCCAGGACAGCCCTGGGGACAGCAGAGACTGCCAGGGCACCCCTGGGGACAGCAGGGCCACAGACACGGCCAGGACACCCCTGGGGACAGCAGGGCCACAGACACTGCCAGGACAGCCCTGGGGACAGCAGAGACTGCCAGGACAGCCCTGGGGACAGCAGAGACTGCCAGGACAGCCCCTGGGGACAGCAGAGACTGCCAGGACAGCCCTTGGGGACAGCAGAGACTACCAGGGCAGCCCCTGGGGACAGCAGGTGGTGCCAGCCTGACACATTGATGGCACAAGTGTCCCCAGCAGCTGCCAGTGCCAGCCTGTGCCCTGCTCCAGGATATTCCTGGCAGGGAGGAGGAGATCCCAGCTCTGCCTGGAGCTCTGCCCTGCAGACCCTCCCTGGGCAGCAGCCCAAGGCCTGGAGCAGCCCCAGCTCAGGGATGTGCTCAGACCCCTCTCCATGGGCCAAGGGGGTCCCAGCTCTGCCCCAGAGCTCCCCATGCTGAGCCATGCCCTGGTCCCCTCTAACCAACATCCCACCTGCTCCCTACAAACCTCAGCATCCTCCTCCTGCCCCCCAAAAATCAACTGCTCTGGCCTTTTGTGTCAGAGGGGCAGAGCAGTCAGAGCCACCAGAGCTCCCAGGGCCAACAGATGGATATGGATCTGGATATTGCCCTGGATATGGATCTGGATATTGCCCTGGATATCAACAACACATCAGGATGGCTCCCTGGGGAGCTCAGCTGCAAGGCCAAGGCCAGGGGCTGCATCCTTCATCAGGCAGCTGCTAAACCCCTCCCCAGCTACCTTAGAAATAGGTCTTACAGACAATAAATAACTGCTTTGGGACACCCCATTTTAATATGAGGGATGAGGCTTACTGAGAAATGAACTGCCTAAACAATGCACAATGTTATAGGTAAATGAGCATTAATATAATAAAAAGAGAATTGCCCACTTTACTTCTGAAGTGTGAATTTCTAACTAACTATGGTGACATCAAGGTGCCCATTCCAGTCTACCCAAATTACTCTGAACAAGGGATGGAGGGACAGGACACAGGGAATGGCTTCCACTGCCAGAGGGCAGGGATGGATGGGAGATTGGGCAGGAACTCCTGGCTGGGAGGGTGGGCAGTCCCTGGCACAGGGTGCCCAGAGCAGCTGGGGCTGCCCCTGGATCCCTGGCAGTGCCCAAGGCCAGGCTGGACAGGGCTGGGAGCAGCCTGGGACAGTGGGAGGTGTCCCTGGGACAGTGGGAGGTGTCCCTGCCATGGCAGGGGTGGCACTGGATGGGCTTTAAGGCCCCTTCCCCCCCAAACCATTCCAGGATCCTGTGACTTTGTTCGGTTAAAGTCTGTTAGAAGCCCCAGGACTCCAAACCCATGGCACCAACACATTCCCAGCTCCCAGGGAAGCAAGGCTCCAACATCCCCATTGCACCCACACTGCCTGGGAAGGAGCTGGGCACCTCCTGCATCCCTTGATGCTCAGAAACAACACAAACCAACTTCCAGACATGACACACACAAACTGGGAGCAGGAGAGAGCCTCGAATAAATCAGCTCAGTACAATATAAATAATTTCATTTTCTGCCACTGTGTTTGGTGCCTGTCGATGAGTTTTTCAAGGTCCAGTGTGAGTCTTCCACACTACTACTGAAACCTCTTTCATTCTTAATTGTACTCTGGAGACACACAGAGCTCCCCAAGAGCTGTTCCTGCCCAGAGACACACAGAGCTCCCCAAGAGCTGTTCCTGTTCCAGAGACACACAGAGCTCCCCAAGAGCTGTTCCTGTTCCAGAGACACACAGAGCTCCCCAAGAGCTGTTCCTGTTCCAGAGACACACAGAGCTCCCCAAGAGCTGTTCCTGCCCAGAGACACACAGAGCTCCCCAAGAGCTGTTCCACTTCCAGAGACACACAGAGCTCCCCAAGAGCTGTTCCTGTTCCAGAGACACACAGAGCTCCCCAAGAGCTGTTCCTGTTCCAGAGACACACAGAGCTCCCCAAGAGCTGTTCCTGTTCCAGAGACACACAGAGCTCCCCAAGAGCTGTTCCTGTTCCAGAGACACACAGAGCTCCCCAAGAGCTGCTCCTGCCCAGAGACACACAGAGCTCCCCAAGAGCTGTTCCTCTTCCAGAGACACACAGAGCTCCCCAAGAGCTGCTCCTGCCCAGAGACACACAGAGCTCCCCAAGAGCTGTTCCTGCCCAGAGACACACAGAGCTCCCCAAGAGCTGTTCCTGTTCCAGAGACACACAGAGCTCCCCAAGAGCTGTTCCTGTTCCAGAGACACACAGAGCTCCCCAAGAGCTGTTCCTGTCCAGAGACACACAGAGCTCCCCAAGAGCTGCTCCTGCCCAGAGACACACAGAGCTCCCCAAGAGCTGTTCCTGTTCCAGAGACACACAGAGCTCCCCAAGAGCTGTTCCTGTTCCAGAGACACACAGAGCTCCCCAAGAGCTGTTCCTGTTCCAGAGACACACAGAGCTCCCCAAGAGCTGTTCCTGTTCCAGAGACACACAGAGCTCCCCAAGAGCTGTTCCTGTTCCAGAGACACACAGAGCTCCCCAAGAGCTGTTCCTGTTCCAGAGACACACAGAGCTCCCCAAGAGCTGTTCCTGTTCCAGAGACACACAGAGCTCCCCAAGAGCTGTTCCACTTCCAGAGACACACAGAGCTCCCCAAGAGCTGTTCCACTTCCAGAGACACACAGAGCTCCCCAAGAGCTGTTCCCTTCTAGAGACACACAGAGCTCCCCAAGAGCTGTTCCTGTTCCAGAGACACACAGAGCTCCCCAAGAGCTGCTCCTGTTCCAGAGACACACAGAGCTCCCCAAGAGCTGTTCCACTTCCAGAGACACACAGAGCTCCCCAAGAGCTGTTCCTGTCCAGAGACACACAGAGCTCCCCAAGAGCTGTTCCTGTCCAGAGACACACAGAGCTCCCCAAGAGCTGTTCCACTTCCAGAGACACACAGAGCTCCCCAAGAGCTGTTCCTGTTCCAGAGACACACAGAGCTCCCCAAGAGCTGTTCCTCTTCCAGAGACACACAGAGCTCCCCAAGAGCTGCTCCTGCCCAGAGACACACAGAGCTCCCCAAGAGCTGTTCCTGTCCAGAGACACACAGAGCTCCCCAAGAGCTGTTCCTGTTCCAGAGACACACAGAGCTCCCCAAGAGCTGTTCCTGTCCAGAGACACACAGAGCTCCCCAAGAGCTGCTCCTGCCCAGAGACACACAGAGCTCCCCAAGAGCTGTTCCCGTTCCAGAGACACACAGAGCTCCCCAAGAGCTGTTCCTGTTCCAGAGACACACAGAGCTCCCCAAGAGCTGCTCCTGTTCCAGAGACACACAGAGCTCCCCAAGAGCTGTTCCTGCCTGGAGACACACAGAGCTCCCCAAGAGCTGTTCCTCTTCCAGAGACACACAGAGCTCCCCAAGAGCTGCTCCTGTTCCAGAGACACACAGAGCTCCCCAAGAGCTGTTCCCGTTCCAGAGACACACAGAGCTCCCCAAGAGCTGTTCCTGTTCCAGAGACACACAGAGCTCCCCAAGAGCTGTTCCTGTTCCAGAGACACACAGAGCTCCCCAAGATCTGCTCCTGCCCAGAGACACACAGAGCTCCCCAAGAGCTGTTCCTGTTCCAGAGACACACAGAGCTCCCCAAGAGCTGCTCCTGTTCCAGAGACACACAGAGCTCCCCAAGAGCTGCTCCTGCCCAGAGACACACAGAGCTCCCCAAGAGCTGTTCCTGTTCCAGAGACACACAGAGCTCCCCAAGAGCTGTTCCTGTTCCAGAGACACACAGAGCTCCCCAAGAGCTGTTCCTGTTCCAGAGACACACAGAGCTCCCCAAGAGCTGTTCCTGCCCGGAGACACACAGAGCTCCCCAAGAGCTGTTCCTGTTCCAGAGACACACAGAGCTCCCCAAGAGCTGTTCCTCTTCCAGAGACACACAGAGCTCCCCAAGAGCTGCTCCTCTTCCAGAGACACAGAAAACTCTTCAATATTAAAAGTCTTGTCTAACCTAGAGACAAAATGAGCAGCTCTGTAAATGCCCCTCTCCCACTCTCCCTGTCCCTTGGGACCCCTGGATCCTGACTGAGCTTGGTGCTGCTCTGGGGTTCTCTCCAACTGGCCCCAAGTGTCCCTGGAGCTGGACACACCAAGTGCCGCTGACACCTTCACCACTGAGATGTACAAAAATCTATTTTTAAGAGCATAAACTGGACAAAGGCCAGTTAAATCACCATGTACCTCTCTGGAAGAAGCCACGCACCTACAGCGGGATGAAAACAGAACAAGATGAACCAGAGTCCATTTACAGCACATCCAAAAGGCAACCAGCCCTTCACTCTGGAGTTTTAAGCCTCCATCTGTAAGCACTGGTATGAACTTTCTTGTTTCCCCAAACCAAAATCACTTTTCATTTTTTAAAAGGATTGTCACAGCAACATTCCAAAACTCACTTGCCCTGTAGAGTCTCCATAGCCCAACTCTAATTACCTTCCAGAGCCACAAGAAATAAATATCTATTTTTATAACAGTTAATAATATAATAATTTCTTTAATAATAATAATTATTATTATTATTATTATTATTATTATTATTATTATTATTATTATTATTATTTTATAAGCAATTTGAAAGGAGGGGTTTTTTTTCCCCTTGGCTCCCATTGCTGCACCACACTCCCCCTGCCCAGCCAGTACAGAGACCAGCCTGGCAGAGGGGTTCAGAGCCACACAAACACTTTCTGTGCTCAGCAGGGCACCTGGGCCCTGCTCGGAGCAGCGATTTCCTGCTGAAATCAGGATCCCGGGGGTGCTCGGCCAGGACAGGGAAAGGGAAAACCACAGCTCCTCCAGCACCGCAACCGGAACAAGCCAAACTGCACAAATATTCTGTTACACTGCCCTGTCAACACAAAGAGCTCGAGCTGCTGCTTCAAAGCGCTCCCCACGCCCCGATCCGAGCTGGAAGGACTGGAAAAACAAAAACACACCCGAGCCCCAGCTGCCTTCACCCCGCAGCGCCCCAGCTCAGATTGCCAGGTCAGATTCCCGGTCTCAGATCCTCCGCCACACAAAGAGCCCAGCCAACAGCCGGTGCTCCTCCGTGGGTGACGGACACCGGGCCGGCCCCGAAACCGGCGGAACACGGAGATTGTACAGCTGGGGCCGTGCAGTATCCCCGGGCACCGCTCCGGTCCGAGCAAAGCTCCTCCAGCTCCGCTGCAGCGCCGTGCGGACCCGCTGCAAAGTTACACCGGGGCATTCCTCACGGTACCGAGATGAAGTTATAAAATCAGCACACGGGAAATAAAAACAAAACACATAAAGAAAGCGAGGCAGCCGAGGGGAGCGAAGCATGCGGGGAGGAAGAGGAGCCCAAGGGCAGCAGCGGCGCTGCCGGGAGCGAGCTCGGGGCAACACGCGGGGCCGAACGCGGGGCTGAACGCGGCTCCCGACGGCTCCGGGGGATTTTCCTCCTTCTCCTCCCTTTTCCAGCGCTCCCGACACCGCCGGGGCGCGGCTGAAGCGAAATCCAGCGGGGCCGGGACCTGCCCGCACAGGAAAGTCACTGCCTGGGGCGGGCGGGCACCGGCCGGGCCCCCGCCGGCAGCGGGAACGTCCCGGCGCCACCGGGGCTGCCCCAAACACGGCCCCGGGCGCGGAGGGAGCGGAAACGTGCCCGGGGCTGGGGCTGCCCCCGGCCCGGCCCCGCGCCCGCCGCAGCGGCGAGGCCGCGGGTCACAAAGAGCGGCGGAAACCTCCGGCCCCCCCGTCCTGTCCCCGTCCCCCGCCCGGTGCCCGCCGTCCCCGCCGGGCCGCACCTTCTTGTAGTGCTTCCCCAGCCACACGCGGACCGAGTCGAGCTGGGACACGGTGTCGGGGCTCTCCCAGAACTTGCCGGCGGGGCCGCCGTCCTTGCGGCGCGCCGCGGCCAGCGCGGGGCCGGGCCCGCCCGCCGGAGCCGCCGCGGGACCGCTCCCGGGGCCTCCGCCCGCCGCCAGCGCCGCCGCCGCCATTGTCCCCGCGCGCCCCGCGCCGCGCATGCGCCGCGCCCCGGCCCGCGCCCCGCCCACCCCGGGAGCGCGCTCGGGACCGGAACGGGAACGCGGTCGGGAACGTGCTCGGGGATGTGAACGGGAACGTGCTCGGCGGTCGGAATGGGAACGCGCACGGGGACGCGATCGCGAGTGTGCTCGGAGATGCGAACAGGAACACCAACGGGAACGTGAACGTGCTTGGGGATGGGATCGGGAAGGCCAGCGGGTACGCGCGCGGGAACGCGCACGCCGCTCATGTGAAGCCCCGCCCCTCGATTGGCCCCGCCCGCCCCGGGGCGGCTCCGCCCGAGCCGCTCCCGCTGAGGGACCCCGGGGGCTCCGAACCCCGAACACACCGTCCGTGCCCTCGGTACCGCCCGGGATTGCTCCAAACACACACCGTCCGTGCCCTCGGTACCGCCCGGGATTGCTCCAAACACACACCGTCCGTGCCCTCGGTACCGCCCGGGACTGCTCCGAACACACCGTCCGTGCCCTCGGTATCGCCCGCGATTGCTCCAAACACACACCGTCCGTGCCCTCGGTATCGCCCGGGACTGCTCCAAACACACACCGTCCGTGCCCTCGGTACCGCCCGGGACTGCTCCAAACACACACCGTCCGTGCCCTCGGTATCGCCCGCGATTGCTCCAAACACACCGTCCGTGCCCTCGGTATCGCCCGCGATTGCTCCAAACACACACCGTCCGTGCCCTCGGTATCGCCCGCGATTGCTCCAAACACACACCGTCCGTGCCCTCGGTATCGCCCGCGATTGCTCCAAACACACACCGTCCGTGCCCTCGGTATCGCCCGCGATTGCTCCAAACACACACCGTCCGTGCCCTCGGTATCGCCCGCGATTGCTCCAAACACACCGTCCGTGCCCTCGGTATCGCCCGGGATTGCTCCGGACCCCGAACACATCGTCCGTGCCCTCGGTACCAGCAAGGGAGCGCTCCGGACCCCGAACACCACCGTCCGTGCCTCGGTACCTCCCGGGGTCGCTCCGAACGCACCGTCCGTGCCCTCGGTACCGCTCCGGTCCGATCCCGCTCCCGCCCCCGCCGCTCAGGGCCGGTGTGGAGACCCCGAGGTGCAATTAGGGAATAAATTGGGTGCTGCCATAATTACCTGCAGGTGTCTGCACCGAATCCTCACTGCTGGGTGCCTTCACCTTTCCATAAGCATATCTAAGGGGTCATTCCATAAGCACGGAAGGGGTCATTAAGAAGCAATTTCCACCAAATTTCCTTTACAGAAACTACTAAGTTTTGAGTCTCTACTGATGTTTTATTTGTGAATTGAACATAACAGATTTTTTTTTAAGCAAAAACGTGTATATAATTTAAAAATACAACACATTTTAGTTCAAGCATTTTCAAATAGAGTGTCAAAAAGTCCATCATTAAAATCACAATCCCCAGTATAGAACCATCCCTTGCATTACTGTAGTTTGTAAATGTTCCCTTGTCCCTGAACACTCCAAACAGAAATAAACACCTGCAGGAAAGGAAGCCTCTGGAGATACAGGGAATAATAAACCCACCAAACATCCAGAAATCTGAACTTCAGAATTTCAGAGCTGCCATTCTGAAAAGACAGCAGAGTGAGTCAAGCCAAGAATTCCAGAAGGGTTTGGGTTGGGAGAGCCATAAAATCTCATCCCATCCCATCCCGTCCCACCCCTGCCATGGCAGGGACACCTCCCACTGTCCCGGGGTGCTCCAAGCCCCAGTGTCCAACCTGGCCTGGGACACTGCCAGGGATCCAGGGGCAACCACGGCTGCTCTGGGCAGCTCCCCGATCGGGATTGGGCCTGGCCGGGTCCCACCCCGGGACCGGCATCGGCACTGGGACAGGGATCGGGGCCAGGATCGGGATTGGGCCTGACCGGGTCCTTCCCCGGGATCGGGGCCTGGCCGGGTCCCACCCCGGGACTGGCATCGGGACCGGCACCGGGGCCGAGGCTACAGCGCCGCCACAGGCCGCGCCGCCCATTGGCTCTGCCATTGCCATGGGAACAGCCCTCGCCGCCCATTGGCTCTGTCATTGCCATGGGGACAGTCCCCGCCCCGCGCCCACGACAGGCTTCGCACTGTGGCGCCGCAGGCCGGAGGGAACGCGCGGGCTGCCTCACTTCCGGGGAAGGGCCGGAAGTGAAGGGCGCGCCGCGCCGGAAGCGCGCGCGAGGCCTGCCGGGAGCGGTAGTCCCGAGGGGCGGCCCGGCGGCGGCAGTCGCGGTGCGGAGGTCGGTGCCGGGCGGGCGGGGGTCGGACCGCGACCCCTGGGGCGAACCCGGGAGGCCGCGGGGGCGGGACGACGGCGGGAGGAGGGGCAGGAGCGGGGGATGGCGGCGAGCAGCGCGGGGCGAGGCGGGGAGGGCCGTGCGGGGCCGCGGCCTGTGCGGGCGGGGCGGCGCGGGCGGGGATGCTCGGCGGCACCGGGGATGCTCGGCGGCACCGCCGGGGCCGGGGATGCTCGGGAGGCCTCGGGGATGATCGGGGGGGCTCCGGGGCACCGCTCCCCGCGGGCCCTGGGCGAGGGGCCGGCGGGGAGAGCCCGGCAAGCGGCCCCGGGAGCGCGGCATCCCCGGAGCTCCATCGCTGCCCGGGCAGGCTCCGCTCCGCTCCGCACGGAGCCGCTCTCCCGCCGCCTCTCCCGCTCCTGCCCCTCCGTGCCCGCCTGCGCCTCGCCCCGGTGCCGCCGCCGGGCCCGTTCTGCCCCGTGGCCGCGGGAATTGTGGCTGCGGGTGCCCGTCCGGCCCCGGGGCTGTCCGGAGCCCGGTGCCACCTGCAGCCCTTCCCTGCCCCCCTGCACCGCTGGCAGCCAGAGCCCTCGGGGCTGCCCCTAACCAGAGGTTCCTGCACCCATCCGCTGTCCTTTGGCACAAATGACCAAGAGTAAAAACAAATCTCTGCTACAGGGGCGTGCTGGCTGTGCCCGAGCCGGGCAGGGAATCCTTGGATGTGCAGGCAGCAGGATTTCCCTCTCCTTTGTTCTCCTCACAAAGCAGTCGGGGCTCTGCCCCTTCCAACACCGCTGGAGTACCCCAGCAGCCAGTAATCAGAACTGCTGTGATTTTTCCCGTGTCTCTCTCGGGGATGTGGTTTTCCCTCATGTAGGCGTTTTCCAGTGGATCGAGGAGCCCCCACAAAGGCCCAGTTCCTTCCCATCCTTGGGGATTTGATCTGACAGTTTCTGTGCTGCAGTGCCTGCTTTCACTCTTTGCCTGAGTCTGTTCCTAACAAACTTTTAGTGCCTCTTGTGCCACCCGGGTCTCTGGAGTTTGCTGGGTGCGAGGCACCAGGCTCCAGTCTGCCATGGATTCTCATCCCAGCTGTGCCACTGCCTGTCCTGTGTCATCCTGGGCCATTTCATCCCAAATCCAGTGTCCTCAGAGCTCCCACATCTCTCCTGTCATCAGACAGAGTACATTTTGAGTCTTCCAATGCTCCTGTCCATGCTGGTCCTGCATCCCCGTGCTTCCCTGGGGGCTGCAGCAGCTGCCACAGTTGGACACTTCTTCTTATTTGGGACCAGGATCTGCAGGAGCAAACCCTGGGATGTCCCCCAGGCTGCTGGATGTGCTGAAAGTGATTCCCAGGTCGGGATCCTGGTGTCAGCTTCAGCAGATCCTTTATCCTCCTCCCCGTTCTGCCCTGTCCCCCCCAGTCTGGCTCTGACTGGTTCCCAGTGAGGCTCCCAGCCCAGCTGGGGTCTGCAGACAGGATCACACCAACAGCTGGGCTGGAATCTTCCTTATCCAAGGGGAATCTCAGTTCTTCATCTTGGAACCTCATCCCCAGAGGGTTCTCATTTTTTTATTCCTTTGTTCTTGAGCAGAAAAGACCATTTCCATCAACTTTATATTGCATTTACCCACTTGGGTTGGAAGAGAGTGTAAGGATCACCCAGTGCCACCCCTGTCGTGGCAGGGACACCTCCCACTGTCCCCGGTGCTCCAAGCCCCATCCAACCTGGCCTGGAACATTCCAGGGATCCAGGGGCAGCCAAAGCTGCTCTGGGAATTCCATCCCAGCCAGGAATTCCCAATTCCCCATCTCCCATCCATCCCTGCCCTCTCTCAGCTCAAAGGCATTTTGGGAGAGCCCTTTTCCCCAGGCCAGTGTGGGTGAGGCATTCCCTGCTCCCTGGATTCCCAGGAGGAATGTCGCAGTTCACCTGCCCCCTGTCCCAGGACACTGAGGGAGGGATTCCCTGGGGTACCCCACACACAGCCCCCCTGTTTGGTCAGAGCTGGGCAGGGGGATGTGCCCAGTGCCCTGGCAGTTGCATTCCCTGCAGCATTCCCTGTCCCACTCCTGATTCCCAGGGATTGGCTCTGGCTCTTTCCTCTTGGAGCAATACTGGGCTCACCCAACTCATCCCCAGTCCCCTTGGCTTTAGGCAGTTTGAGCCAGGCTGGGATGATGCACAAGGAAGGGGGCACAGGCTGCCCTGTGCCAAGCTCCAGCCTTGGGCATCTGCCCCCAGGAGCACAGAAGAGCTCCCTGACGTTGTTCCCTGCAGTGATTTATCACACCAGGGACATTCCCTCCGAGATTCACCACAGCACACGTGGGGTTTCATTTTTGCCAAGTCAGTTTGCTCTGTTTTTATTGATTTCACCTTGGAAAAGGCCAGGTGTGGCCCTGGCAGCCAGGGCAGGTTGGTGTCTGTGTGTCCGTGGGGAAGGAACCATGGACAAGGTGTCACATCCAGAGATGTGGCCAGAAAATGGGGTGGGTTTATTTGAAGCTTTTTTTTTTTTTTATTTTTTTTTTTTTTCTACCGAAGTAATTTTGTCTTATTGAAAGCAAAAGTGAATAATTGGAATGATAATTGCAGGCTATTAATTGCATGCACAGGAAGTCATTGATGGGGACAGTTAATGTCCACAGAATCCCAGAATATCCTGGCTTGGAAGGGATCCACCAGGATCATGGAAGTGCAGCTCCAAACCAACTTTGTGTGTAAATGCTGACCTTCAGTCCTCACCCATCTGATCTGAGTTTATAGAAAATCCTTGTTACCGTTTCCAAGAATCCCTGCAGTGTATTTAATACTTGGCATGACAGATAAAACACCCCAAAACAAAGTTGGTTTTCTTATTTGTGTGAAAGTTATAAATAGGAAGTTTAACACAGTTTCAGTAAAGAACATTATCAGAAGTACAGTTCTCTTTCTTCTCCTGGTTTTTTCTTTCCCTTTAAGGAGAATAATGGCAATAATCTACTTCATCCTGGCCTAAAAGGCTTTTAAAACCCCCTCATTTTCACCCCAGAGCCAAAGCAGAAGCATTTGAAAGGAAATAGCCATTCTAACCTCAGTTTCTTTGTCTCCCTGCTGCTGTCCCAGGAACGCCCTTCCCGCCGGGATGGAGATGTTCTCGCTGAATTCCCTCAAAGGTAGGAGCTGCCACAGCCGGGGGGTTCCTGTGCTCCAGGGGGAGCTGGAGCAGGGCCTGAGGAGGAGGAGGAGGAGTTCTTGGTGTGAGGAGGGAGCTCAGCTGTGTCCTGGGGCTGCAGCACCGAGGGGATGTGGCAGGAGGCTGGGACAGGGCAGGATTTCAGGGCAGCAGTGGGATTGGGCAGGGAGGAGCCCTGCCGTGTTATCCACAGACACTGGACATTCTTTGCTGTTCAGCTTCAAGTACAGGCTTTTTCCCTTTTAATTTTGTCCTCCTAGATATTCCTGTGTCCCTCAGTACCAGCTCCAAGGGTTCTTTGTCCTTGGGATTTGATCCTGTGATCCTGTCACTATGGCTCTTAGCCCTGCCATTGCTTTGCCAGCCTTCCTTTCTATCATATTTTGTCCTCAGAAATCCCTCCAGTCCCTGTTTCCTGTTTTAACTTGTGCATCTTTCCTGAGCTCTTGGTCTTAGTGGATAGAATGGACTAAAATATTCCAGCTCTGGTTGAGGCAGAGGGACCCTCCCTCCATCCCAGGCAATTCATCCTTCCCCTGGCACTCAGGAAACCCAGCAGTGACCCCGCCACTCCTGTCAGTGCCCTGCTCTGAGCCACCAGCACTGGGATTTAGCTGAATTTATACTAAAAATCCCAGAATTCTTCCCAGTCTAGGGCAGGAATTGTGTACAAAGTCACCTCAGCTGGGAGCAAAGCCCCTCTGCTCCCCCAGACCCTGCCAGAGGGCTTGGAGAGATGGAACTTCCCTGCTGAGGGCTGGTGGTTTGTCATGGCCAGGCTGCCTGTGGGACTCTGGGATGCTCCAGCCCTGGGGATGAAGGAATTCCTGAACGACACTTGGCTCCTTAAGGAGCTGCTGCCTCTGCACAGCCTTGGCTGGAGGGGCAGGTGCAGCCCAGGAGCTGCCAGAGCTGGGGGACGGCTCTGGAGATGCTGCCTGTGCTGGCTCACGCTGCTCCCTGCAAAACAAAGATACCTGGCATGGGTGACTTCTGCAATTTTGTAATAAATTGACTCTTCACTGCTGCTTCTGTGCCCACAAGATAATTTTTTATATCATTTTCGGTGACAAACCAGCAGCCCTCCTCAGCCCTGACTGTCCCTGCACGCTGGGACTGCCTGGCAGCCTCTTCCCCCAGCTTTTCCAGCCCCTACCCGTGTGTTCCTAAGGTTTTCCCAGCTTTTCCAGCCCCCTGCCCGTGTGTTCCCAAGGTTTTCCCAGCTTTTCCAGCCCCTACCCGTGTGTTCCTAAGGTTTTCCCAGCTTTTCCAGCCCCTGCCCGTGTGTTCCTAAGGTTTTCCCAGCTTTTCCAGCCCCTACCCGTGTGTTCGTAAGGTTTTCCCAGCTCCCTGCCCGTGTGTTCCCAAGGTTTTCCCAGTTTTTCCAGCCCCCTGTCTGTGTTTCCGAGACTTTCCCAGCTTTTCCAGCCTCCTGTTTCTGAGATTTTCCCCAGCTTTTCCAGCCCCCTCCCCCTGTTTCTCCAAGGTTTCCCAGCTTTTCCAGCTCCCTGTCTGTTTTTCTCCAAGATTTCCCTGCTTTTCCAGCCTCCTGTGTGTGTTTCCAAGGTTTTCCCAGCTTTTCCAGCCCCCTGTGTGTGTTTCCAAGGTTTTCCCAGCTTTTCCAGCCCCTACCTGTGTGTTTCTGAGGTTTCCCAGCTTTTCTAGCCCCCTGTTTCTGAGATTTTCCACAGCTTTTCCAGCCCTCTGTCTGTTTCCAAGATTTCCCAGCTTTTCCAGCCCCCTGCCCATGTGTTTCCAAGGTTTCCCAGCTTTTCCAGCCCCTGCCCGTGTGTTCCCAAGGTTTTCCAGCTTCCCTTTCCTTCCAGTCCTCCTTGAAGATTTGATTTCCAAACCACCTCAGTTTATTCCTAAATAAAATAGTAAAAAACACAGTAAAACAGTAAAAATAATAGTTTGTGCAACGTGCTGTCACAAGATTAACCCAGGATTAATTCCCTTCAGTGGGATGAGTTTTCCTTTTTAGTGGTCTGGGTGATCTTTGGATGATTTTTGAATGAACAATCGGTTTTGAATGATTTTTCCCATTTTAGTGGACCAATTCCTTAAAATTTGTAATCCAATGCCAGAATAACTTAAAGTCTTTAAAAAAAAAACTGGTTTTTTTTTTGGTCATCTGGTGCTGATTCAAGATCTGGGTTTGTGTTTACATTTGGGGGGGGTTGTTTGTTTGTGGGTTTTTTTGGTTGTTTTTTTTTTTTAAGTAAAAGAACCTATAAAGACAAATCAGCAGCTAATTCAGAGGTTCTAAAAAGAGAATACAGGAGAAGGCAAACTTGGAGTAATAAGACTTTTTTTGAGTGTTCAACTCTTCTAAAGTTTTTTTTTTAAATTTTTTCTTTTTTTTCTCTTTTTTCTTTTTTTTCATTTTTTAGCTTGTTTTGTTTTTTTCTTTTTTCCTTTTTCCTAAAGGGTTTTATTTTATAACTTTATTTTTCTTGAACCTCTTCTCCTGGAGCCAAGGCTTTGTAAAACTGAACTGTGCCATTGTATTAGTTAGTATTTTTTGCCTTATTGAAGATTATTTTAAGAATCAGGAAAAAAACCCAAAATCAAAACAAAAACATGTAAAAAAACCCCTTTTGCATCATGATGCTTTACCAGGCATTCATGTTAATTTTCACTTTACACACAAAATACTCAGTAATAAAGTCTTTGACATAAAAATGAGACCCTGGTTTAAAGAAATGCAAAACTTAATGGTAATCCCAATACAGCCAGGGCTGATACAGATTAATTGCTTAGGAAAAAAAAAAATCAGATTTAAATAAATACTCCTGTAGGGTGGGAATTTCAACCAGCTCCACAGCCTTAAGAATTTTATACCTGAATTATTATATGAAATAATTCATGTAGAACTGAGTAACAGGAGGAGTTAGCTGGGAGAAGCGAGGAGGCGCTGATTTATTTCATGAAGATTCCAAGATTTTTATCAAAGGTTTTCATTTTAGATTGTATAGATTTAAGATTTGATAAATATTTAAGATTTTAAGTTCTTTAAAATATTTGAAGCTGATAAAGATTTTAATTTTTTTCCATTTGTTTGTCTCAAATATTAGCGAATAACGGGCTGCAGGAGCAGCTGGATTTTAGGGATACGGGAGGGTGCGACATGGCTCTGCGTGCTCCGGTGCTCCAGAGCCGCAATTCCCGGTGCTTTAGAGCCGCAATTCCCGATATTCCCCGGCCGCAATTCCCGATGTTCCCGGCCGCAATTCCCAATATTCCCCGGCCGCAATTCCCGATGTTCCCGGCCGCAATTCCCGATATTCCCCGGCCGCAATTCCCGGTGTTCCCGACTGGAATTCCCGATATTCCTCGACCCAATTCCCGGTGCTCCCGGCTGGAATTTCCGATATTCCCCTGCCGCAGTTCTCGGTGCTCCCGGCTGGAATTTCCGATATTCCCCTGCCGCAGTTCTCGGTGCTCCCGGCCGCAATTCCGGGGGCTCCAGGGCCGCAATTCCCGGTGCTCCAGAGCTGGAATTCCCGGTATTCCCGGCCGCAATTCCCCCTGCTCCAGAGCCACAATTCCCGATATTCCCCGGCCGGAATTCCCGGTGTTCCCACGGCCACAATTCCCGGTGCTTTTATAGATTCTACCGGGAATACCTACTTTATTATTTATCTCTGTGTAGCCTCTGTTCTAAGTCAGCCGTCACAAGGCATCACTCCCACGGCCGCAATTCCCGGTGCTCCCCGGCCGCAATTCCCGGTGCCCCACGGCTCTGGAGCCCTGGCAATGCCGCGGGCTCCGGCCACGGCCGGGACAGCAGCTCCCTGTCTTTCCCCCGTCCCTCTCCCCGCCCCGTGCCCGCTCCGTTCCCGCCGGGCCGGGCGCTCCCGGTCCTCCCGCCCGCCGGGGGGCGCTGCCGCCGCGGCCCCTGCGCTGCCCGCGGGCGCGGGGCGGCCCAAGATGGCGGCGCTGGGGCTGCTGCTGCAGGCGGCGGCGCCGCTGCGCCTGTGCCGCGGCCCCCGCGGGCCCTGCGCGGCTCCCCGCGGGCTCTGCTCGGCCCCGCGCGGGCCCGCCGAGCCCCGCCGGGACGAGGAGGACGAGGAGGAGCCTGAGGTGGCGCAGGGTGAGCGGCGGGCCCGGCCGGCGCTCGGGGCCCCGCGCGGCGTTCGCGCAGCGGAAGGGAGGGGCGAGCTCGGGCCCGCGGCGGGGCGGGGGAGCCGCCACATCCCTCCCTCCCTCCCTCCATCCCTCCCACCCTCCCTCCCTCCCTTCTTCCCGCGGCTCCGCCGGGACCGGGATGCGCGGCCAGGGAGAGGAGCCGCCGAGCTGCGCAGGTACCGGGGGGCGCCGGGGGCACCGCGGAGCCGCTGCGGGGCCGCCCCCGCGGGCCTTTGTTGGCCGCACTTGGGTTTCCCCGGTGATTCCCCTCAAGGTCGCCGAGCCGGGCCTGGGCGAAACTCCGGCCGCCTCCGGTGGCTGACGCGAGAGGAGAATCCCCGTGGAGCTGCGGCAGGAGAGCGGCTGGGCCGGGCGGGCCGTTAGGGCCGTTCCCCGCTCTCTGTGCGCGGCATCCCGCGGATCCGCCCGGGCAGCAGCCCTGGACAGCGGGAGCCCCGGGCTGGAGCCCCGGGCAGCTCCGCGGCACCGGGCCCGGTCCTGCAGCGGCCCCGGAGCCCGCCGGGGCTCACGGCTCTGGCCGCAGCCTGGAGGATTGTCCCGGTTGGATGTCAGGGCTGAGCGGGCCCCGGTGGGAAGGGTGAATGGCATCGGAGTTGTCGCTGCTGTAAAAGAATGTTTAAAACTCGCGTTCGGTGCCGTGTTTTGAGTCGCTTTTTGTTGGGTTATGGAGCGTGGAGAACACTTGGAGCTTGGAGGGATGCGAGTGGTTTTGTGCCAGAGGTTGTGACTTGAACCATTTTTCCTTACAATAGTCGCTGTTTTGGTTTCAGTTTTCTTTCGTGGGCTGCATTTTGGAAATTTGGAGTGTTATTATATTTGAACGTTTTCTTTTTTTTCTCAGCCCTCATGCTTCTGTGTTGGGCTTTTTTTTTTTTTTTTCCCCGTGTTCCAGCATTATTAAAGTCATTATTTTCCTCAGTATTTTCTGGATTCTTTGGGTCTTGGTTCCATTTGTCTTTCAGAAGCTGCTGAGTTTTATCTTGGAGCTCAGAGTGGGATGGTCTTTCGGTTGTTGCATTCAAGCTGTTCAACAGAGCAAATTATCTGCCTGCTAAAGCAGGTACTGAACCACCCCAAATTATTTAATGAGCTGCTTCAGGTGTTGCCTGAGAAAAGGAATAAACCAGGATTTTTTTTCTTTCCTCTTTTGTACTTTATCTCTCATCACTTTTTTCCAAAGTGTTTTCAGGCAGTCCCTGAGAACGTTTATTTTTGGTCTTTAGTTCACTCATCCTCCCAGTTTGTATGGAGGATTGACCATGGAAGGCTCTTGATCTTGAGATGGGAGTGTGGTGATGCTGGAATTGTTTCCAATAATAGATTTGTTTTGGATGAGCAAATAAAAGCCCTCAGGGTGTTGTGAACCTGCCCTACCTGTCCAGCTGCTCCTTGAACACGTGGAGATCATAAATGTCATTTGGAAAAGCTCTTTCTGAGGTGGGTTCTGAGCCCTCAGCTTGTGGGCTGATGTCTCATTAGCTGTCATCATTTGGCTGCTTTGTTATTAGCCTTGGATGCAAATATGGAAATCCACTGAGACCCAGGCCAGCTTCAAAAAGTCACTGTTAGATCCATGTTGTTATCTGAGGCTGCAGGGTTTTGGCTCACACAGTGGGGTTGGGGAGCTCAGTCACTTCCCCCTCGTTCCTGAGGCTGATGTGCCCCTGCCCTTGGGTTTGCTCCAGGAGCCCTCCTGTGTCACTGATTAGAAATTTGTCCTGTAGAACTCAGCAGAATTTGGGCTGCAGCTCTGGATCCCTTCCTGGATCCCTTCCCCTTTGTTCCTGAGGCTGATGTGCCCCTGCCCTTGGGTTTGCTCCAGGAGCCCTCCTGTGTCACTGATTATAAATTTGTCCTGTAGAACTCAGCAGAATTTGGGCTGCAGCTCTGGAGCAGGGCAGGTTCCTGAGCAGCCCCAGTGGCTCCAAGGGGGAGTTTGGCCACTGCTCCTCCTCAGCTGGTCCCACTTGCTTTTGGAGGAGCCTGCTCATTGTTCCCTGAGCTCTCCTTCAGCCAGGAGCTGCCCGTGGGGTTTATTCTGTGTGTGTTGAAAGGAGCCCTGGTCAGGATGGCTGGGGATGGTTTAAAACCCCCAAATTCCCCAAAAGCCATGCTTTGGTGTACTCTAAGCTAAGCTGCCAGGTGGAACCTTCTGTGTCTCCCTCCATCTCTGCCGTGGAACATGTCTGGGCTAATTCCTTGTGAAATGGATACTGTGGAGCCACAGGGCTTTTTTTCTTCCTTGGGGATTTTTGATGTCTTGGAAACACATTTGGATTTATTGCTTGAATTTATCCTATCTTGAGGACTTTTGTCTTTGACAGTTTGTCCTTGGTGCTCATTTGTTGCTTTTCCAGGGAGTAGAATTGGAGAGAAGAGAGACACTGATGGGTCTCCTCTGTCCTCCTTGAAGAAGACTTTGGGCTGTTTTGTTTGTGCTCTGGTACCTGAGTGTTTCCACTCCTCGGGTTTGGAGGAGGCTGGGCCACTCCAGCTGGGTGGTTTGTTGGTTTTGGGGTCTGCTCTTTGTGGTTTTCAGTGCAGCTTGGAATTATCCTGGACTTTCACAATCAAATTAAGCTAAAGCACTCACTGGCTTTGAGGAACTTTAATTAGTTAATTGGCTTCTTTGATAGCCCCACCCTGACTTGTCTGCTCTCCAAGACAGGCTTTTAATATTCCTTCCTGCTCTCAGGGCTGTGGTTTGGGTGTCGTGTGTGGCTGTTTGGGGAGTATTGGGTTGTGCTCCTTGTGCGCGCACGGACACAATTCCCACCCAGACATCCACCCTCAGCTGTGGCGGACCCGAGACACTCCTTGCTGCAAATCCCATTTGGCAGGGAAGGGAACATCCTGCAGATGCAGTTCTGCAGTTGGGGTTGTTTCAGTAAAAGCTCCAAGGGAGGGATGGGATGGCTTCCTGCAGGATGAGATCCTTTCAGCTCTGGACCTGGGGCAGGAACGGGCTGAAGGTGATCCAGCAGCCCTTGGCACAGTCAGAACGTGCTGCTGGATGGGGCAGTGTCAGCTGGGGAGAGAGCCCTGCACCTTGCTGGGAATTCCAGGCCTGAGCTGGCACCACAACTGGGCTTTGTCAGTCAGAGATCCCATTCTCCCCTCTAGAGCAGATTAAATATTTACCCTGTTAAGTCTTCACCGAGGAATCGCCTCAGAATGTGAGAAACTGCCTCTGTCACAGGTAATTGCACTTGGGGGGCATTATAAAAATGTGCTTCTTGCACCTCTTATCACAGAATGTCCCAGGTTATTGTTGTGAAAGAGGAAACAACTGGAAGCCAAATCACCAGGCTGGTGCTGGAGATTTGCTTTTTGCTTTTCTTTTTAATTAGTGAATTGAATGGTGCCTTTGGGAGTCGTGTCACTGCTCCTCCCTCTGTTAGTCCCACCAATGTGGAATGGAATAGAACTGCAGAGTGCCAAAATCTTGGACACTTTTCCAGTTTTCCTGAGCAGGCCTAAGTCTGAATGTAGAGGAACTTGCTTCAGTAGATAGAAATAGCACATTTGCTGTATAATTACACAAAATTGGCTCATAGTTTTTCGTAAGGCTGAGACCATTTTCCTTCTCCCTTAGCCAATATATAGAAGGTAATTCATGGACAAATCATGCTCATAAATCAGAGTAATTCCTGCATTTCCCCTGGAGTTATCCAAGGCTACTGAAAGCATTTCTCAAGATCCAGGTGGTTCTTCTATAGTTTGCAAGAGGCAGTTTCAAATCTGAGTGTCACCAGTGCATGTTGTGTGCTGAGCTGTGTTCCAGGCTGCTGGGTTTTGCTGGGGAGGGTGATGGCATCAGCAATGGCTTTTTGTTCTCCTTAGCCAATGTCCAAGGCAGTGGCAGGCCTGCAGTGGCACAGCAGAGCTCTGCTCTCTCTGAACCTCCTGTGGTTTCCCACTTGTTTCCTTCCAGCTGGGCCCTCCTGGGACAGCATCATAGTGAGCAGCTTCCCAGAGAGCATCTCCTGCACTGCCTGTGGGACAGAGCCTCTCCTGAGCTCTCCTTGCCTGGAGCATCTCAGGAAGCGTCCAAGGCCAGGCTGGATGGGCTCGGGGCAGCCTGGGATGGTGGAAGGTGCCCCTGCCCAGCTGTTAAATAAATGAATGGAAGATCTTCCAGGATCTTTCCAACCCACACCATTGTGGGTCTGTCTGCAGTTCCTGTGTTTGTTCATGGCAGTAACTCCAGAACCAGTTCCCAGCAGGCCATGGTGGCACATCTTGGTGCTGCTCAAGTGGGTGACTCTTGGCTCCTCGTTTCTCCTCGCCTTTGGTGGCTCAGTTGGAAATTCTGGTTTCTGATGGTACCAGTGATTTCTGAGCTGGCTTCTGATTCATTGCTGAAACTTACCCTGGATTCCTGCAGGGGATTTAGAGGCTCTCTGAAAGGGAATGCTCACCCCAGGGCGGTGTGCAGGGAGGTTACCGAGTCCTGGCTGCCCGGGGAGGGTGTGTGGGATGAGGCTGAATGAGGAATGAGCTGTGCTTGCTCCTGCAGAGAAGAGATCCCATCCCTCTGTTCCCTTGTGCTGCTTTGGGTACCTGCAGGACTGTGCTGGCTGATTCACTTGTGAGCCCAGCACAAACGTGTGGGTTTCCTTTTCCTGCCTTAGCTTTCTGTGGGGTTAGGGCTGCAGATTGGCTCCCTGCACATCTGGCTTGGGAGTGCTGCAGCCTGGGAGAAGGGGCAGCTGCCCCTCTCCACTCCCTGTTTGTGAGCTGCAGGAACATCTGGAATTGTTATCACATTGGTCTCATCTCGCTGGACCTGCTGCTGCAAAAAAAGGCCCTTCCCAGTGCTGGCCATGGCAGTGGTGCAGGTGAGAGCAGCTGGAGCAGCTCCCTCACTGCCAAAGTTGAGGCTGGGACGGGAGGTGGGTGTGACATGGCTCTGTCTGGGGCAGTGGGACTTTGTTGTTGTTATTATTATTATTATTATTATTATTATTATTATTATTATTATTATCGAGTGATTTGCTGTGACCATGAACATCCCCTCCCTGCTGTACCCTGAGCAGCATTTCCCTGTGGGGCAGGGGCCAGTGTCCTCTGTCCTGCTGCCCCTGGGGCTGCTGTGTCCCCAAACACTGTTGGCAGACTTCTCTCCAGGAGGTTCTCTGGGCAGTTCAGAACTAAACCACATTCCCAGGCTCTAATCCAGCGTTCTCAGTCATTTCAGGAGGAAGTCCTCAGGCATTTTTGCATGTTCCTCTGCTGGTTGGATCTGATGTGTACCTTGTGAGACCCTGGATTTAACCCGTGGCTGGGGGGGGATGTTGCAAACACCCAAATTGTGCAAAGTTGTCACTGCTCAGTTGGGTTTTGATATCAAGGAGTGACAAACAGAGCTGGTGGGGAAACAGCACTGGCTCCATGCTGGTGACAGCAGCTGGACACGAGCCCAGGGCAGGGATTGTCCCCTGTGCTGGCCCTGCTGAGGGACCCCCTGGAACCCTGGGGGCAGCTCTGGGCCCCTCCAGCAGGAGAGCCCTGGAGGGGCTGGAGTGAGTCCAGGGAATGGAGCTGGGCAGGGGCTGCAGAGTCCCTGAGGGAGCTGGGCAGGGGCTGCAGAATCCCTGAGGAGCTGGGCAGGGGCTGCAGAATCCCTGAGGGAGCTGGGCAGGGGCTGCAGAATCCCTGAGGGAGCTGGGCAGGGGCTGCAGAATCCCTGAGGGAGCTGGGCAGGGGCTGCAGAATCCCTGAGGAGCTGGGCAGGGGCTGGAGAATCCCTGAGGGAGCTGGGCAGGGGCTGCAGAATCCCTGAGGGAGCCGGGCAGGGGCTGCAGAGTCCCTGAGGGAGCTGGGCAGGGGCTGCAGAATCCCTGAGGGAGCTGGGCAGGGGCTCAGCCTGGAGCAAAGGAGGCTCAGGGGGCCCTTGTGGCTCTGCACAGCCCCTGCCAGGAGGGCACAGCCGGGGGGGTCGGGCTCTGCTCCAGGGCACAGGGACAGGAGCAGAGGGAACGGCCTCAGGCTGGGCCAGGGCAGGCTCAGGGTGGAAATTGGGAATTTCCCCATGGAAAGGGAGCTCAGGCCTTGGCACTGTCCAGGGAGGTTTGCAGTGCCCATCCCTGGAGGTGTCCCAGGAACACCTGGAGGTGGCACTCAGCGCTCTGGGCTGGGGACAAGGTGGGCATTGGGCGCAGGGTGGGTTTGATGATCCTGGAGGTCTCTCCCAACCTCAGGGATTTGGGAGCTCAGTGGTATCTGGAGATACTGCAGGTGAACCCTGGACCCTCTCTCTGTCCCCGTCCTCCCCTCTGAGCCAGTGCTGGAGCACACCTCTGGATGGGACTGCACAGCAATTGGGAGACATTTCATTCCTCTTCTTTTTTTTTGTTCCAGATTCCAGAGATTTGCTAAAGGAATTTCCACAGCCTAAAAACTTGCTCAACAGTGTGATTGGCCGAGCCCTGGGCATTTCCCATGCCAGGGACAAGCTGGTGTACATCCACACTAACGGGCCAAGGAAAAAGGTAATCCTTGCTGCTGGAAGGGTGGGACACAGAGAGTGGGAAGGGAGCCACAGAACTGCTAATCCTGGAAGTAACTTCCCAGAGAAAAACATATGAGAGTTTTAATCCCACTTAAAAGTTGTGTGATAATCTTTCAAACAAGAAATATTCTCACTCCTTCCTATTTTTCCTGATCTTCATGTGCTTTAAAGGTGTATAAGGGCAGGTGCTGTTCCTCTTTTTGTGTGGATATTTTTATTTTAAGTGACTTGCTGTATCTGGCCTTTCTCAGCAGAAAGACACATAGTCTGTGCTTAAAGGTATCCTACTACCTGAGAAAATTAAGATTTAAAAGCTGTATTTTAGCCCTTAGGACCCCTAGATTTGATTGTAAATTCCAGTAGAACAAATTCCGAAGCCTAAAATGTCCAATTGTGAGCAGAAAGGAGGAGTTTCTTTGCAATGGAGGGAGGCTTCAGAGCAGAATGAAACGCAGCCTCTCTGTTTGTTAAAAGAAGCAGAGGAATTCCAAGCAAACAGTTTGCCAGGTAGTTTGAGCTGTCACTGGGATGCCCGAGGCCCAAATCCAGGTGTGGGCTATGAACTGAGCAGGAATTCTTACCTAATGGTGCTCCATGGTCAAGGCTGTGCCTCCCCCTGTCACACCGGCTCTCATTCCAGAGCTGAAAGCCCTTTCCAGCTGAAGTTTAACTGTAACCTACATTCCAGGAAAAGACTCACTTCTGATGGCTTAACATTTTCCAATAACATTCTGTCTAAAATTTCCCAGACAGTTTTTATTGCCACATCCTTTTTAAGCATCCCTGGTTTTAGGGGATACATTAGTAATGTTACTTCAGAGTTCTTCATTATTTGTGTTTGTTTTTCTTGCTCTTTCTCAAGCAGTAGTGCAGTTTCCCAACTTAAATTTTGGAAGACCGTAGCCAGTGCCTCATCCCTAAAATTTGGAGTACCCCAGGCAGTGCCTCATCACTTTAGTTTGTGTAATTGCTTCCCATTCTTGCCAGCACTTAAATAGATTAATGTGGAGAGTAACTTCAGATTAAAACAAAAAACTAAACCAGGAAAATTATAAAGGAGATACAGGAGCCTTGGGAAAGAAATGAGCGTTGACTCACAAAGAAAAAGCAACCCAGCAAATGTAGACAGAAGGACAGGTGGGAGCCTAGAGAGCTCTTGTTGGATGTGAACAGGGGTTTGTGAGCACCTGGCCTTCCTGAGACACCTTTTTTCCCAGCAGGTCTGTGCTTTCCAGGCTGTGCCTGAGGCAGAACCCATAGCAATTCCCTGCTGAGCCAGGTTGAGGGGCAGGAAGGCAGGCAGCCAGGTGCTGGGGAGTCGGGAGCCTGTGCTCCAGCCCTGGGGGATCCACTGCTGCCTTTCATCTGTGCTGCACAAGCAGGAGAGAATTCCCTGGGCCTTTCCCTCTTGGAGCCTTGTGGCATCTGCAGGGCTGGGAGCTGGGCGAGCTCTTGATTTGCAGCACTTCTTTGAAGAGGACCAAGTTCAGCTCTCAGCATTCTTTGCCTCTGCAGGTTTTTGGTGCTCCCTTGCAGGAGCTGTGCTGGGGCTGTGCTTCTGCCAGTGTTGGGCTGGAGCTGGGTGCTCCTGTGCCCTGTGAGTGCTGGGGTGCCTGGGAGCTGAGGCAGTCCTGTGCTGCTTCCATCACAGGGAGGAAGCAGCTGGGAAGATTGCCTGGCTGTTGCAGCTGGAAGGGGTTGGAGAGGGGATCTGCTCCAGGGCATGCTCTGGCTGCTGCAGTGAGCAGAGGGACAGCCCTGCGATGGAATTGTTCCTGTAATGTGCTCCTGGCATTTATCCCTGGGAGCTGACACCTTGTGGCACCACAGCCCGTGCTGGACCCCAGCCCCGCAGCTCCTGTGGGGCTGTGGCACCCCTGTGCCCTGCTCAGCCTTTTCCTGCAGAGCTCCTGCCATGGAGCTCCCCTGAAGGGACCAACACAGCACTATGTTCAGTGCTCTTCTGCATTTCTCCTCTTTGCCTGGAGTGCAGAGATGGATGGAGTGGGTGTGCTCTGCTGGAGGGGAGAGCTTGCCCAGCTCACCCTGTGGCTCTCCTTGCCTTTCAGAAAGTCACTCTCCATATAAAGTGGCCCAAGAATGTGGAAGTGGAGGGCTATGGGACCAAGAAGATCGACGCGGAGCGGCAGGCGGCGGCTGCAGCGTGCCAGCTCTTCAAGGTGGGCTCTGCTGCTGCTCAGCTGGCCAGGCTCACCCTGCCCTGTGCAGCCAGCCTGCCCTGCTGTGGGAGCTCCTTCTTCTTGCCTGTGCACTCCCTTAGGGGGCCCCTCTGGTACTCAGAGACCTGAGTCTGAATCCATTTGAGCTTAAGATCCCACTTGCTCCAGGTAGTCCTGGTCCTTGTTCCTTTTGTCCTGGACCTTAATCAGCTCCTTAGCCTCTGCAGTGAATAGAGTTTCCCTCAGGTGGGTTTGCTGGTCACTAACTCCCACTCCTGCCAGTGCAGCTGGGTGTGTGTGCAGTTGTAGGACCTTCAGAGCCTCCTGTTTCCTCTTCATCAAAGCCAGTGTGACAATTACATGTAGTAATTTACTATTGCTCTACAGTTATGCTTTGTTTGGCACTTATTTATGGCTGGAAATGGGTGTGTGCAGCCACTATCAAACAGGCCCAGTAAAACTATAAAGGTCACTCTTGAAGCAGTTTTATAGCTGAGAAAAAGATGCAGTTTTATCTCCAGCTCTGCCCCGGTGGTTCTGTGTTACTTTGAGCAAGTGAGACTGATTTTGGAGTTCCCTGTTAATCTGTTCAGTGGGAACAGGCATATCTCTGTGCTCAGGAGAAGATACTGTGGATGCTCTGGCAGTGAGACAGCTTTTGATTTGCTTGTAGATCAGGATGCTCTTTAAGGAAGTAGCCAGCCTTCAGAAGTTAAGGAGGGCAGTGTGAAAACTCAGCTTCTTCAGCTGCTTAAGCTGATCCTCTAATTCTGTGATCAGCAAAACTTGCCTCGCTCACTGACTTAATTCCACCTCACTCAGTCAGCATTCACTGGGAATATATCCTGGTTTTATCCTCTCTAGTCCAGTTCCCTGCTTTCTTTGAGACCCTGGAAGTTTTCAAAGGAAGGAAAATACCCTACTGATGTATTTTCCCCAAATTTTGGAAATGGCTGAAGTGCATTTTAGAACTTAAACCAAAACCCAACCGTGTGAAACCACAGATTGAATATGCAAAGCTTTCTTTGCCAGCTAAACTGGATCCTGGCAGAAGACCCTTGAGATGGGAGGCCTTGTGTGATCACAGCTATAGAAAGAGCTACAAATGCTACCTAAAACGTCATCAGTTCAAGAAAATTAGTAATGTCTAATTAGTGCAGAGAGTGAATAGAGAGACTTTGAATAGAATAGTGAGCCAGGTGAAATTTGGTGTCTTAGGTACTCCCACAGTACAAAATAATACAGCTTTTTCTAATACAGGGTCATTAAGGCCATTAAATGGCCTACAGCTGTAACTTTTAATTTATTAAAATTAAAGCTAGAACTTATTGCAGCAGTCTGGTAATTTTGAAATGGTGTATGCTGCACTCTGAATATGTCTGGAGCTTCCTGCAAGATTCAGTCCTGAATGGTGATGGTAGGAGAGTTTTTAATTACTGCAGGCTTGCTCCAGAACCTGACAGGTCAGGGACATTTTCCTGCTGCTTGCATAATTAACTGTTCCTGGGAAATGGAAGGGGATAAACCATTCCCTGAATTCTCACCCTGTATTATCCCAGATTATGCTAGTTCACACTAGCCTTCCCAAAAAGATGCATTTCCTGCTCCGAGGGTGCTTTCAAAACTTGAGGGTGATAAATATAGCCAAGAGTTTGGTGGGCCAGGGTTTACTGGGGTTTTACATTCTAAGGAGCTGTGTGGGGCTGAGAGCCATAGCCTGGGCAGGGAGGGAGGGCAGGGATTCCCCCTGGGACACAGCAGTGGTGGGGGAAGTTCAGATCTCCTGCAGGTGCCTTTCCTCGCTCTGTCTTTGCTGGGGAAGGAGGGGCCGCCCCTGCCCCTGCCCCTTCCCCAGCAGGGCATGGCTCGGTCCCCAGAGCTGCCCTGTCTCTCTGCAGGGCTGGGGCTTGCTGGGCCCTCGGAACGAGCTCTTTGACGCCGCCAAGTACCGGCTGCTGGCCGAGCAGCTGGGCTGTCCCGACGAGCGCTGGTGCTCCGAGGGCAAGTGGCGCTCCAAGTCCGGGCCCTCCCTCGCCGACCTGTCCACCTGCTGGCGCCGCATGGAGCCCGACGACGCCATCCAGCCCATGGAGCAGGGCAGGATGCCCAAAGCCATGAGGAGGGAGGAGCTGGAGGAGGGGGAGCTGGAGGAGGGGGAGCTGGAGGAGGGGGAGCTGGAGGAGGAGGCCATCGATGTCTCGGACTACCTGCCCATGGCGCACCAGGACGCCCGCACCCCCGGCAGAGATGCCAGGTGGGTCTGCCTGGGAATGCTGAGCCAGGGCCGGGGCAAGGGAGGGTTTTCCTGTGGCTGGGGAGGGCTGGAGATGGGCCTGAGGAATAGTGGGGCAGCCTGGTCTGGTACCTGGCTGCCGTCCAGGGAATGCACAGACTTGTTCCCTGCAGTTCTGCCCTCTGGAGACGCTGCTGCCAGTCTTGTTACCTGCCTGATTCTTCTGTGCCTCAAGACATGTCCATCCCCAGAAGTGGTGCATGTGCACTTACACCAGGTTTTGACCACCCTGGTTTTAAGGTTCAGTCTGTTCCCTTCCATCCCCCATAGCTGCCTGCTTGACTTTATAAGCGCAGATCTTGGATTTTTAATAGGCAGCAGGAGCAAGATCTGTAAGAGATGTAGGTGATGGTGGTTATTTCTATGACGTGTTTTTTAAATACAGAATTATTTATTAATTAAATCTGTTTCAATCTGTTATTGCCATCTGGTTTGTAGCCTTGGTGTAAGAGGGTTTGATCCCTCTGCAGTAGGTGCCTTTATTGGGCTGGGTGGTTGTGACTGACAGATTTTAGTACCAAGGGACAGCAGGACTCTGCCCATGACCAGAATTACCTGGGCTTTAACAGAATAGTTTCAGAGCTCAGTAGCACTCGTGGAGTGAGGCAGGTCTGAGCACAAGTGGGCACTTTTGTATCCAACTCTGCTCTTGTCCCATGCAGCCGAGGAGGGAGTTCCATTGAAATGACAGATGACAACACTGCCATCCGTGCCCTGACGCAGTTCCCACTTCCCAAAAACCTCCTGGCCCAAGTGATTCAGATTGCAACCTCTTCCTCCACAGTCAAGGTAAGGTGCTGTCTGACCCCTGTCAGGGGCTCCAACTGGAATCACTTTGGGTGCTTTCTTTGGGAAACAGACCTGGGGAGAGGAGGGAGGTTAAAACTAGGCCTAGAGAAATCAGTGTGAACAGCAAAGGAAAGACTTCGTGGTGAGAGCTGAGGGAATGTCTTAACAGAACTATGAGGAATGTTGCTCCTGAGGCCAGGGCAGTGGAGGAGCTGCTATCTGAATGAAGGAGGTATTTTCTAAGGTTTCCTTTCCCCATATACCTGCAACAAGCACAAGTTTGTGTTGCTGGGAGCGATGTGTAACTTCCGTGCTGATAGAATCTTTCCACAGCTCCATTCTTGCCCGTATCCAGTGATCCTCCTTCCCAGGATGTGTCACCCACCTCCCAGGGCTCGTGTGCTCAGCAGAAAGGAGCTGAGCTCCACCCTGAGGCTCTCAGGATGTTCCCCAGTTGTCTGCTCTCACTTTGGCTTAGACAGCACCTTGTGAGCTGGGGGGTGGAGTTCAGTGCAGTAACCTTCTTCTAGTGTTCCATTAAAAAAATTCAACAAAATCTGACAAATCCAGCAAAAAAACCCACGGTGAAAGGTCAGAGGGGCCACACGAGGATGGCTGAGGTCACAGGGTTGGTTCAGCTGGAGCAGAGCAGACTGAGGGCAGAGCTCAGCAGGGGCTGCAGCTCCTCCTGAGGGGCAGCTCCAACCTCTGCTGCCTGTGCCAGGGACAGGACTCAGGGAATAGCTGGAGCTGGGCCAGGTTTAGGTGGGAGATCAGGGAAAGGTTCTTCCCCAGAGGGTGCTGGCACTGCCCAGGCTCCCCAGGGAACGGGCACAGCCCCGAGGCTGCCAGAGCTCCAGGAGCGTTTGAGCACCGCTCCCAGGCACAGGTGGGGTTGTTGGGGTGTCTGTGCAGGGCCAGGGCAGGGCTGGCTGGTCCCTGCTGTCCCACAGAGCCCCTGCTGTCGTCCCTGCAGGAGTACATGCAGTTCCGCACGGTGGGCACCAAGACCAAGATCTGCAAGCTGACGCTGCGCTGGCCCTGCCCCATGACCTTTGCTGCCAAGGGCCGGCGCAAGGTGGAGGCCGAGAACAAGGCAGCAGCTCTGGCCTGCCAGAAGCTGAAGGTGAGTGCCCCTGGCTGCTGCATCCCCTGGGATGTGCCTCTGGACACAGGCTCCTTCTGCCTCACTCACTAGCTTTGAGCCTGCCAGGGGACGCTGGAAACATCCTGAGCTTTGACTTGTGTAATGAGCTCATGCTTAATGAACATCTATTTCCAAACCTTGGGATTCACAGCATGCCAGAACCACAGCAAGGGACTCAACAAGGGGGTTTTGCAGTCATGGCTGCAGTTCCTCTGATGGGTCTGCTTGAGACATTGCACGTGTAGTATCAGGACAGGTGGTTGGTTCTGGTGTGTCTGGTTCTCCAGAGCTAGAGTGGGATCACGTCTGGTTTCTTGCTGTGGCAAGAAAAGCAGGAATTGGTGGGTTTGGGATGGTAAGGAGTTGGCTTATCCAAGCATGGGATCTAAGTGCTCTGTATCCCAGCCCTCAGTGTGAGCAGCCTCCGACCTGATGGTGTTGTTTGCCTGTTCTCTGCAGAGCCTTGGCCTGGTGGACAAGAACAACAACCCCCTGAGCCATGCCATGTACAACATGACTTCCCTGAGGGAGCTGGGTGAGAACCAGAGGAAGCCCTGCCACATCAAAGTCCCTGAGGCCACCCTGCGCAAGATCGAGAACTACCTGAACCATGTAAGGCTCAGCCCCCCGAGGATCCCCTGGGCCTGATCCCTTCTCACTTCAGGAATTGGATGTGGTTGAAAGCTTCCTGTCAGAATGTTGAGGGAATTCATGGTTTCATTGTTGCCACAAAACCTGATCACTCTCTGCTGCCCTTTGGGGAAGGAAGACCCTTTCTGGGCAGTGGCCTTCCCTTTTGGAAGACTGGGATTCTTAAGGTTGAATCCAAAAGATGTGATTGATTAAAAGTTCTGCAGCTTTTAATCCCATGAACACCTGGGCCAATGCTTTGATTTGTGTTCTAGACAATTCCTGACATCTTGCTCCTTGTAGTTCTTCCTGTGGGATGTGGGACTTCAGTTTTTTCTTTTGCCAAGATGGAATATTTCTGGCTTAGCCAAAAGCTTGTGTTTTGCATAAGTTGTGTGTCTGGGTGGTGGTGTAACTTGATAGTTTCCAAGAGTTGTCTTTGAGGGGCTGTTGCATTGCAGAGCTGAAGTTACTGGTCTGTGCCTGTCAGTTCAGGCAGCAGCACTAATGCCCCTCCTAAAATAGGGAATGCAGCAAGGAGCACACGGGGGGCTGCCTAAATTAGTTCTCACTTTAAATAAACTCAGTTCAGAGCAAGACTGAGTTACCTAAGATCTGAGGAGACCTTGGCACAGCCTTGGCCAAGCCAGACTGGCTGAGTCTGTTCCAGGCACTTGTTCCTTTCTGTCCTTCTCAGGACCGGCACTAACCTTGCTGTCCTTGCCTGCTTCCTCCCTCTCCCCCAGTACCCCGTGGACATCAGGGAGTCCAGGCCCCGCATTGCCGACGACATGATGAACCTGACCAAGGAATCTGGTGCCATCAGCGACGCCATCACGGGGAAGACCTACATCCCCATGCTGGAAGCAGAGGATGCGCCTTAGCCAGAACCTGCTGGCCCTCTGGAAAAGGAGAGGAGCCTCCTGGCAGGAGAGCCACCCGCTGCCAGTAGACCCTCACAAGGACACCATCCTGTCAGCCATCGAGCAGAACCCTGGTGGTGATCGCGGGAGACACGGGCTGCGGGAAGACCACGCGGATCCCGCAGCTGCTGCTGGAGCACTACATCCTGGAGGGCCGCGGCGCGCGCTGCAACGTGGTCATCACCCAGCCCCGCCGCATCAGCGCCATCTCGGTGGCCCAGCGCGTGGCGCAGGAGCTGGGGCCCAACATGAGGAAGAACGTGGGCTACCAGGTGCGGCTGGAGAGCAAGCCCCCCGCCCGGGGAGGGGCCCTGCTCTTCTGCACCGTGGGCATCCTGCTCAGGAAGCTGCAGGGCAACCCCAGCCTGGAGGGCGTCAGCCACGTGGGTGGTGGACGAGGTGCACGAGCGGGACGTGAACACGGATTTCCTGCTCATCCTGCTCAAAGGCATCCAGAAGCTGAACCCCGACCTGCGCCTGGTGCTCATGAGCGCCACGGGGGACAACCAGCGCTTCTCGCACTACTTTGGGGATTGCCCCGTGGTCAAGGTGCCCGCTTCATGTACCCGGTGAAGGAATACTACCTGGAGGAGATCCTGGCCAAGCTGGGCCGGCACCGGCACCGGCACTACGAGATCAAGGTGGGGGTGCAGCGAGGGGGGAGCTGTCCCCATGGATGGGGCACTGCCTTCTGGCCTGTCAGCAGGGGGACAGCTCGGGCCTGGCGCTGCTGCTTCCCTGTGGTTGTTGGACGTTGCTTAGCTTTAACTCCATGCCAGTCCTC